>NC_142461.1:89316666-89468181 GCF_049115385.1 Moschus berezovskii | reverse complement strand
GATCAAAGATTTTAATCCAGATAAGAAGGAAAAGAGAGGACATGAGGATCTTAATGAATAGAGAAAAGAGAGGTCAGTTGATCTGCAAAGTGAAGGCAACGAACTACCATGGAGAGTACAGCAAAGTCCCTGCATTGGACATTGGTTTCACCCACACATGTCTAAGTTCTTTTTGTTCAAGTTCCCTAACTTTTTTTTTTTTGCATTATGTATAGCAAAATATCTTTAAAAGTCCCGAACAAACATTATTACGCTTCCAAACTAAAGAAGAAGAGTGAAATAAGTCAGCTTATTTTAGATTTCACTTAGTCTTGCTTCCCATCTTAACAAACTTCTTTTTGGTCCAAGAAACATTGATTATTTATATGTGTTTGTTGGAGAAAAATGTTTATTGGAATGTCAGGATCTGTTTTCTTACTTCTGCTTCTAGTTCAGTATCTGATTTTATGTACCCCAAGCAGTAAACTCTGTAAAAATTACATTTTTATGCTTTCACTATATACACCCTCTAGGCCCAAATGTATTTCTTAGCTGAGACCAAACTGTGTCTTAATTTTTAAAGATTTTTTACAGTTGGTTTCTTCCAAAACTAGGTCCTTGAACTTCATGCTTACATTTAATTATTTTTTGAGTGCCCATCAACTGACAGTATGCTTGATGCTAAGAATGAGGAAGTAAAAAAACTAATTTGCCCCAGAGAAAGCATGCATGCATATCACAATTCCTGTGGTATGTAGCATGTAAATGCTCTAAGTAGGTGCCTATCAGAAGGTGAGATGGTTAGATGGCATCACCGACTTGATAGACATGAGTTTGAACAAGCTCCAGGAGTTGGTAATCAAGAGTGAAGCCTGGCCTGCGGCAGTCCATGGGGTCGCAAAGACTCGGACAAGACTGAGCAACTGAACTGAACTGAACTGAGATGCTTATCAAAGACTAGGGGAACACCCAGGAAGGGAGCAATTGATTCTCTCTTGGCAGAGCAGTTAGAAAAGGCTGACCAAGGAAGGGATTTTTAAGAAGGGCCCTAAGGGCTTCCCAGCTGGTGCTATTGGTAAAGAACCTGACTGCCAATGTAGGAGTCTTAAGAGACTTGGGTTGGATTCCTGGGTTGGGAAGATCCCCTGGAGGGTCGGTTGTGTCCGACTCTGTGTGACCCTATGGACTGTAGCCCCCAACCCCCCTCCACAGGCTCTTCTGTCCATGGGAATTCTCCAGGCAAGAATATTTGAGTGGATTTCCATGCTCTCCTCCAGGGGATCTTCCTGACTCAGGGATCAAACCCATGTCTCTTATGTCTCCTGCGTTGGCAGTTGGGTTTTTTACCACTAGTGTCACCTCAGTTCAGTTCAGTCACTCAGTTGTGTCCAACTCTTTGCAACCCCATGAATTACAGCACGCCAGGCCTCCCTGTCCATCACCAACTCCCAGAGTTCACTCAGACTCATGTCCATCGAGTCAGTGATGCCACCAGCCATCTCATTCTCTGTCGTCCCCGTCTCCTCCTGCCCCCAATCCCTCCCAGCATCAGAGTCTTTTCCAGTGAGTCAACTCTTCGCATGAGGTGGCCAAAGTATTGGAGTTTCAGCTTTAGCATCAGTCCTTCCAGTGAACATCCAGGACTGATCTCCTTTAGAATGGACTGGTTGGATCTCCTTGCAGTCCAAGGGACTCTCAAGAGTTTTCTCCAACACCACAGTTCAAAAGCATCAATTCTTCGGTGCTCAGCTTTCTTCACAGTCCACCTCTCACATCCCTAAATGACCATTGGAAAAACCATTGCTGGGAAGCCTTAAATGGTAAAGACATGAATATAAATGATAATGTTGCAACCTGGAGAGGAATCTGTTGTGATTTGAGACTAAGTTGTATGGATTGAATCAGGAAAGTTTGGCTTGAGCAAATTCCAAAGAGATTTATAGGTCAAAGTAATATTTGCATATTATTTTATTGGATAGAAAACTATTAAAGGTTTTTAAATAGAGGACTGATTCAATCAGTTGCTTTTCTTTCTGTTTCTTGTTTTCCTTCTAGTCAGTATATTTCAGTTGAGCAGTTACTTTTCACCTTAGTAAAAATTGTCCCTCAGAACTGACAACCACTAAGCTCTAAATGCCTCAGTTTGCACTGCTGATGCTGCCAAGTCTGATGTCCCCATTGTCCCTTCATCTCTGCTGCCAGAGAAAGTGGACCTTCTTATTAGAGAAGCACTACCTAGCCCCAGAATAATTTCCCACCATTCCTGCTTATTTGAGTCAAAATAAGTGACTCAAAGTGGGTGAATCTGTCTAGATTTGACTATGTGACTACACCCTAGGGGATGATGAATGTCCCACATTTCTAGTTTCTATACTGGGAGGCTAGACTCTCTGCTTTGCACCAAGATTCATAAAGGGAGAGACGCTCCAAATATAAGTAGGGCTACAAATAGCGATCAAAAAAAATAAAAATAAGGGGGACCACCAGAGAAATCTCCCTAAAAAAAGAATAAATAAGGACAAATGTTCACTAGTTACCTTTTATAGATGAGAAAAGTAACTTGTACAAGGCCACAGTGGTGTAAAGTAGTGGAGGCAGGACCTGAATTCAAGAAGTCTGATTCCAGAACTCATTCTGACTGCTATGTCATATAGTTAACCTGGAAGGTGATAAAGACTTTGATAAAATGTGTACATGGGTGATAGTGATGTACTACAGAGAGGGAGGATATCTTTGGCTGTGAAACAAAATGAAAGTAATGGGTCTGTACCAGAATTGAGCTCATTGGTCTTATTTGGACTCATGACATTTTCCTAGGGGACCCAAGTTGTTGTAGCATAGTCAGGAACAGATCAGAAAAGTACTTGTTCTGTTTAGAATGTTTAGTTAGGACAAGTTAACTTCGGCACCATAGCCCAATATTCCTGAGACTGATTCCTGGCAACCATGGTGTCTGTTCTATTCCTCCCTAGATCTTTGCACTTTCCAGCTTCACTCCTTGGATGCCTAACCCCTGCTCCCATGACTGGCTTTTATGTAATATTCTTCTTGGTCACTGAGAACCAGAACTTGAGAGAATATTTAGAGGGTCTTTTCTGGGAGAACAAACATCAATTTCTGTCACATATATACACAGTAGATGTGAAAACAAGAATAATAAAAATATGTAATTTTAGATAGAGCCAAATCTGGCCATCATATGCTTCTAAGAAATGATTCTTTTTTCAAATAAATCTTGGATGTTTTGGATCCTCTGATGAAAATAAGTAAATTGAACATTTTTTTGTAAACACCAGTCAGAATGTTGCAATAAGTCTTCTAAGCTACACAAACAATTATATAGTTTCTGTTTCTTTTTTCTTGAAAAACAAAGCCAAAGGAGATTTTTGGGATTAGTCCCTGTACTTTACCCATTTACAAAGTTATGCCCTCTCAGCAGTGACTTTCTTTTAGGTTTGTGGAGTGTGATACCTTTCCTCTGGGAATGAATGTGGGCTTCCAAAGCATCTTTCTTTCCTTATTTTTAACCTCATGGAATTATCCAGCTATGAATGTAAAAATTTCTTACAGTGTTCTTTCTCTACCTGGAAGACCTTAGTCTCTGGCCTTCTAGTTAAATTTTGAAACAGTAGGAGCTCTAGTTAAATTTTTAAAATTCAAGGCCATTGCTGAATGTTTTGCAATAATAAATACTTCTTATTCCTTTTGAAAGCAGTTGTCCTTGTGGAAATCAGAAGGTTCCTGGCACTTGAGGAAAATATATACTTAGACATCAAATGCTCATGAAATCCTTGTTCTTTTACACTATGCGAGTCATTAGTGTTGCTCATGGATCTGAAAGACAGCTTTTTTCTTTTCTCTCAGCCACTGCCAATATTTATCTCTCATTTCTTCTGTTTCCCACAATTATCCACCTCTAAACATTATCAGAATTGTCCCCAGGCATCTAAACTTTAAATGAGATTGTAACTTTTCCATTTGGGCTTGTTTCATTAAACAAATATGTGGGTGCTACATGATTTTGAAGAAGATACTATTTATGTGGAAGTTGGATTTGTACTGTGTTTACAGCTAAAGAGAAAAAAATTCAACACTTTATTGGACATGTACTGGCATGTGGGTGAGGTTGAAGAAAATAATTGAGTGTTGAAATCAAACACATGCCTGGGAAAATATTCCTTTCTGATGGAACATGCAGGAAAGGCCAACAGCTGGCACACATGGAGGTCTTTAAGGGTTAGCCTCCTTTTTCAGAATGTTCCTTCAGAATACTCAACCTCCTAACTGGCGTGCATTGCTCCAAAAGAATTCAAGGCAAACTTCTCTCCATTTTAAAGCAAGACATTTTCCCACAAAACAAAAACCATGTGTCTTTAGTCCATGTATATGATCTCTTCCACACCTCTAACAGGCATTTAGCCATTTGTCATCTCTCCCTCCATCTCTCTCCATACTTCCATCCATCTCTTTATTTATTTTCAGGGCATGAAGCATGCTTAACATTTCTGATCATTTTTAGGGGGTAATCTCATTGCAACTACCACATTCTGTTAATTTTAGCACTGACTGTTTAACACAGTCCTGAGATCAAGGACTTGCAGATCTTGTTCACTGCTTTATTCCCAGTCCTAGAACAGGGCATGACACAGAGCAGCTCCTCATTAAATACTTATTGAATTAATCAATGAGTGATTTGCAAATGATACTTGTTGTACAGAATGGCATGATTTTCTTTCTCTCACATTGACATCAAATGGAAACATCTCAGAAATCTGAAAATATCTCTACCATGTAGGTTATCTTTTGCACACAATCTTCAAAGAAGAGAAATAAAATATAGTAATTATATAATTTTGCTCTGTGGAATCAGTGGACGCCAACTTAGCCATCAATTTAGGCAGGTAAAAATCAATCTCCATATTTTATCCCCATCTCCAACTTCCACCCCAAATTAGAAGAATCTACAACTTTCCAAAGTATATACCTTGGGCACCTGATGTGAAGAACTGACTCATTTGAAAAGACCCGATGCTGTGAAAGATTGAAGGCACAATTTTCAATCTTCAAAGGAGAAGGGGACGACAGAGGATGAGATGGTTGGATGGCATCACTGACTCAATGGACATGAGTTTGAGAAAACTCCGGGAGTTGGTGATGGACAGGGAGGCCTGGCGTGCTGCAGTTCATGGGGTTGCAAAGAGTCAGACACGACTGAGTGACTGAACTGAACTTAAAGAATCCTATCACCTGAAAAATCTTACTAATTTTTTCTTTTTTTTTTGATGAGAGCTTTTTATCTTATTTATGTTAACTTTTTCCTCTCTTTCTCTCTTCCTTCCCTTCTTCCACCCGCCCATCATGTTTGCCTCTTCCTTCTTTCCTTCCTCCCACCTCCCTCTCTCTCTTTCTTGTTTTTCAAGTAGTACCAGAGTAAACAGTAGCTCTGTATGTCAAAACCTCTTAGATTAACAGGCTACAGTCTTCAGTTTCCCAGGCAAAACAATGTGTGTCAGTCTTTTTTGCTGAATATTAATTTGCAACTGTTGAAATGTCTTTAGTCTTTATGTGCACAATTCTTTTTGAAGTGGCTTATTCTTTGAATAGATTACTTTGGGGAGGGTGAAAATGGGATTCTCTGTGTTCAGCAGTTTGATTAACCCAACATATGCCGAGAATTATGTGAAGAGCAAATAAATTTTCAAAAATAAATAATAAAGATGAAGGAGACTACATTTTTAGCTTGGAGGTCAAGTTGTGGCAACTAAAGTTAATCTTATAGAGTAAAAGAGTATAGAACATTGTATAATTCAACAGAAGGGTTAGACTTATAAGCAGCAGTGCCTTTAAAACTCTTCAGGTATGGGAGGAAGTAATTGTGTGGCTGGAATGAATTGCCAGGGAAACTGCTGAGACTTAATTGTATGAACCATGTGGTTCTAAATAGTGTTCTAATTCTAGGGTTTAGTTCCTCATAACCCTGGAGGTAGTGTATTGCCTGGTATAGGTTGCTGATTGAATATTATAAACCTGTTCTCTGAAGACTACATGAGTGTGTTTGGGGAACTCTGAGGAAGGGTGGTTGAGTTGAGGGGCAAGGTTACTGGGAATACTATTATAATAGCTGTCATTTATTTTCAGGTATCATAAGTGCTTTATTTTCATGTTCTTATTTAATTTCATAGTTCTTTGAGGTGATATTATCTCTGTTTTATGTATGAGAAAAATTCATCTCAGAGAAGATAAATAACCTGCCCAAGATCTGAGTTGGTTTAGGGGCAAAATAGGATTCTAATACAAAGGTTCATGACTCCAAAGTCCCGGCCATGTCTTTCCATCTAAAATGAAAAATATACCAATACGAAGGAGCAGCTTATTATATTTTTCTGATTATGAAAAGCAGTATATATTCATTGGAGGAAATCTAGAGCGTTAAAATAAACGATGAAATAAAAATCAGCTACAGAACTGACGATCTGTTCAATTTCCTTTTAGTGTTTTTCTGTGTCTTATATTTATATATCTTCATCTATATTTATTTATGTAGATATATATATGAAAAATTCGTGCACCAATGTGGAGGGACATTCTCTCTGTACACACACACATACATAACTGGAATTATACGGCACATGATAATTTTACAGTCTGCTTCAACAAACAATATAGTACTAAATTCTTTGAAATAAACATGCTTAATGATTACTTAATGCTTTATGGACTATATATGCTAAAATGTACCTATTTTTGGATATTTTGATGGTTCCAACTTATTTTAGTCTGTAAGTGATAGTGTGGAGCTTCCCAGGTGGTGCAGTGGTAAAGAATCAGCCTTCCAATTCAGAAGATGAAAGAGACATGGGTTCAATCCCTGGGTTGGGAAGATCCCCTGGAGTAGGAAATGACAATCCACTCCAGTATTCTTGTCTGGGAAATTCCAAATGAACAGTGGAACCTGGTGGGCTACAGTCCATGGGGTCTCAAAGAGTTGGATATTACTTAGCAACTGAACACACACAAGTAATAGTGTGGTCAACACTGTGGTTTAAAAGTATTTGAATCTCAGATTATTTCCTCATGAGAGAGACTTAAAAGTAAAATTACTGGATATAAACACAATTTTTAAAGCTCTATATTCATAGCAAAGTTGACATCCCCAATTCGTATACTTATTTTCAATATAGGGGTGTGCCAGTATCATTCACCGAATACTCAGTCACTTCAGTCAAGTCTGACTCTTCGCAACCTTATGGACTGTAGCCTGACACCCTCTTCTGTCCATGGGATTCTCCAGGTAAGAATACTGGAGTGAGTTGCTGGGCCCTCCTCCTGGGGATCTTTCCCAGCCAGGGATCAAACTCCTGTGGTAGAATTGGAGGTGGATTCTTTACCACTGAGCCACAGGGGAAGCCATCATTCATTGCACATATTATTAAAAATTACTTGGTAAATTTTGGTTAAAATGGTATTTTGATATTTTACATCCTTAATAGTGTTTAAACTATTTTTATATGTCTTTAACTTCATGTCATCTTCCAAGGCATCATGTTCATCATTTTGTCTCTTTTAGCTGGCTTCTATGATGTGACTTACTATTTATCTCACTGTCAGTATCTCTATCTTTTGGCTGTTTATTATGTGACCTTGAAATCAACCATGCCTGAATTTATGTCAGTTTTTCTGACACAGGGACGTTGGCCTTTATGTGGTATATGGGAACAGCTCTAAATGAGTGGCATGTCTTTGTCTGTCCTTACTCCATCTAGCTGCTACATGCAGGCTCAGCCTCCTCAGCCTAGGAACTATTGGGCACTGAGTGGACTGGTGTCTGTAGCCACATCTTTATTAAAGGTAGGGTTTGGCAGACGTTTCTTCAAAGAAGACATACAGATAGCTAACAAACACATGAAAAGATGCTCAACATCACTCATTAGAGAAATGCAAATCAAAACCACAATGAGGTATCATCTCACACCAGTCAGAATGGCTGCCATCAAAATGTCGACAAACAGTAAATGCTGGAGAGGGTGTGGAGAAAAGTAAACCCTCTTACACTGTTGGTGGGAATGCAAACTAGTACAACCACTATGGAGGACAGTGTGGATGTTCCTTAAAAAACTGGAAATAGAACTGCCATACAACCTAGCAATCCCACTGCTGGGCATATACACCAAGGAAACCAGAATTGAAAGAGACACATGTATCCCAAAATGTTCATTGTTCATTGCAGCACTGTTTACACTAGTTAGGACTTGGAAGCAACCTAGATGTCCATTAGCAGACAAATGGATAAGGAAGTTGTGGCACAAAAGCACTATGGAATATTCAGTTCAGTTCAGTTCAGTCGCTCAGTCATGTCCGATTCTTTGCGACCCCATGAATCACAGCACGCCAGGCCTCCCTGTCCATCACCATCTCCCAGAGTTTACCCAAATTCATGGTCATTGAGTCGGTGATGCCATCCAGCCATCTCATTCTCTGTCGTCCCCTTCTCCTCTTGCCCCCAATCCCTCCCAGCATCAGGGTGTTTTCCAGTGAGTCGACTCTTCACATGAGGTGACCAAAATATTGGAGTTTCAGCTTCGGCATCAGTCCTTTCAATGAACACCCAGGATTGATCTCCTTTAGAATGGACTGGTTGGACCTCCTTGCAGTCCAAGGGACTCTCAAGAGTCTTCTCCAACACACAGTTCAAAAGCATCAATTCTTCGTCGCTCAGCTTTCTTCACAATCCAACTCTCATATCCATACATGACCACTGGAAAAACCACAGCCTTGACTAGACGGACCTTGGTTGCAAAGTAATGTCTCTGCTTTTTAATATGCTGTCTAGGTTGGTCATAACTTTCCTTCCCAGGAGTAAGCATCTTTTAATTTCACGGCTGCAATCACCATCTGCAGTGATTTTGGAGCCCAAAAAATAAAGTCTGACACTGTTTCTACTGTTTTCCCCATCTATTTCCCATGAAGTGATGGGAAATTACTCAGCTCTAAAAAGAATTCATTTGAGCCAGTTCTAATGAGATGAATGAAACTGGAGACTATTATACAGAGTGAAGTCAGAAAGAGAAACATCAATGCAGTATATTAACACATATATATGGAATTTAGAAAGACGGTAATGATGACCCTATATACAAGACATCAAAAGAGACACAAATGTAAAGAAAAGACTTTGGGACTCTGTGGGAGAAGGCAAGGGTTGGATGATTTGAGAGAATAGCATTGAAATGTATATATTACCATATGTAAAATAGATGACCAGTACAAGTTCCATGCATGAAACAGGGCACTCACAGCTGGTGTTCTGTTGGGGTGGGGAGGGGGAAGGAAGGGTTCAGGATGGGGGGACACATGTACACCCGTGACTGATTCATGTCAATGTATGGCAAAAACCACCACAGTATTGTAAAGTAATTAGGTAGGGTTTGGAAATAAGGCTTTTTTGTCCAAGTGACTGGAAGCTACTTTTGTCTTGGTCTAGTAAGAGGCTCATACTGAGGCCTTTCCATCCATGTCTGGCCAGGCAATCCCAAAAGAGCTTCTAACCAAATCCTAGCTTCTCTTCTGCCTGCTGTTATCCCTCTAATGTGGAAGATGAGTCAGCTCCACTGTTCTGGGATTTATTTTGGACCCCCCTGTCAGTAGGCCAGAAGTCTCTCTTCTACTTGGTTTCTTCTTGTCTAGTCGCTTGTTGATAACTTTGCTTGCTGACAAGAACCAGCACCTTGCAGAAGTCTTGATGTCCTCTCTCTTGCCTGGCTCCTGCCTGTAATCCATCTCTGCTTGAGATGGACTTGAGTTTGGCTCCTATCCTGTGGACTTATGACTTTGGACTCTGACTTTTCTCCTTTCCCCACTGCAGTATCTCACCACAGTGTTTCTTTCTTTTCCCCTCTTATTCCGTACCTCCCTCTCTCCTTTTATCATTGCAAGATTGGATGTGGCTCTGAGCTGTGCTGGTAATGATGGGGACTCAGAGATCTGGAGTTCAAGCTACATATTCTAAGAGTGTGATCTGGTCAAGATATTTCAATTTTCTGGGTTACAACTTATTAGTCTTTGAAGTACAGATTTATTCCAAATCAACATTGTACATATATACCAGATATGAGTACTAATGTTACTCACTTTGCTAAACACATGAACAAGATGATTCAAGTTATGGATTCTCCTGAAGCCCCAGTCACCTCACTTTGGGAAACGTTAACTAGCTCCCCATGGTGGAAAACTGTATCATAATAATTCTAATTGTTCTGTTTTTACTGTTTGCTCCCTGCATCTGTAACTGTGTAGCTGGATTTGTTTCTAACCGTCTGAAAACTTTTAAGTTACAAATGGTTGTCCAGGCTCCTACCAGTACCACAACCTCCTCCAACTATTACTTGGGACTCCTGGATCAGAGACCCTCAATATGAGGGTTAGGAGAATATGTTGCCTCAGCAATTTAGGGACCATGCCCCTCAACAGCAGGAAGTAGTTATGGAATGAAAATGACACCCCTTTCCCTTGGCAACATAATTCTGCTAAAAGAAAAGGGAGGAATGAGAGAGTCAATTCCTAGGCAGGTTGATAAGAAGTCTGGGGTCCCTGAGGAGGAGAAAGTGATCTGGGGTTCTCAAGGAGGAGGAAAGAACAAATTTTTTTCCCCTACATTCCTTAGTCTTAGTCACACAAAATGGCTTTTTTCTTTCAATCTGAAACTGATGATTACACAACAAACAACTCAGTTTAAACTCTGTACTAGGGATTATACCGGAGAAGGCAATGGCAAGCCACTCCAGTACTCTTGCCTAGAAAATCCCATGGACGGGGGAGCCTGGTGGCTTGCAGTCCATGGGGTCGCTACGAGTCTGATGTGGCTGAGCGACTTCACTTTCCCTTTTCACTTTCACACATTGGAGAAGGAAATGGCAACCCACTCCAGTGTTCTTGCCTGGAGAATCCCAGGGACGGGGGAGCCTGGTGCGCTTCCGTCTATGGGGTCACGCAGAGTTGGACACGACTGAAGTGACTTAGCAGCAGGGATTATACAACAACAATGTATCCTGCTTGAGGACAGTTTCTCCTTCCTGAAAACCTTCTGAGTAATCCTATCGTAAAATGTATATTATAGGAATGGGTCTGGTAGGATCTTTCTATTGTTAAATTCTAATCCTGTTATCCTAAAATGTGACTTGTGGGAGTGGATCTGGTAAAATTTTCACAAACTTGAGACATTATTTTGATTTATTGTAATAATTAATTAACAAGTTTATAATTCCCTTGCTAACACTAGCGAGGGGACTACTCTCTGTCCCCCTTCTGATGTCTGTGTCAGAAGCTTTCTCTGTCCCTTTTCTTACTTTAATAAAATTCTGCTACACACACACACACACATGCAAATTACAACTGATGTGAAAACACAGTCCCTCTATTTGAGGGACTGCTTTTTCTAGGAATAATGACAGTACTGTGCTATAAAAGTTCCTCTTGTCTTTTTGTTCATCCTGGAAAAATCAAGCTTATACTTCGTATTTGTGTCTTGAGAGAAACTCATAGAGTCTACCCTGTTGCCCACCAACATTTCTTCCAAAAATATATATGAGCAAATGTATGCGTAATATGTGAGAGTTGGACTATGAAGAAAGCTGAGCGCTGAAGAATTGATGCTTTTGAACTGTGCTATTGGAGAAGACTCTTGAGAGTCCCTTGGACTGCAAGGAGATCCAACCAGTCCCTCCTAAAGGAGATCAGTCCTGGGTATTCTCTGGAAGGACTAATGTTGAAGCTGAAACTCCAATACTTTGGCCACCTGATGCGAAGAGCTGACTCATTTGAAAAGACCCTGATGCTGGGAAAGATTGAGGGCAGGAGGAGAAGGGGACGACAGAGGATAAGATGGTTGGATGGCATCACCGACTTGATGGACATGGGTTTGGGTGAACTCCGGGAGCTGGTGATGGACAGGGAGGCCTGGCATCCTGTTATTCATGGGGTCGCAAAGAGTCGGGCATGACTGAGCGACTGAACTGAACTGAATGCGTAATATTTACTGTCATCATGAAAATTAGTGAGATTTTGTCTTTTAATGTGCCAAGTGTAAAGTTCAAGGCTATTATAAAAGTTATATGTATGTATGTTGATTTCCTTTTTAATTTTTTCAGCATATCATTGATTGCTTGTTACATGTGGAGTTGTGGGACATGAAACTTTTGGTAAGGAATTTAGTTTGAGTGGATTATTTCAGACAGTTTTAAATGTGCAAAAATAATTTTCTACTAATTATGTATATAGTAGTTACTTTTGCCAAGAGTGATATAATAGCTTTTATTAATAATATCTATCCATGAAATAATGTCTGCGTATCTTACCAGCAGAAAGATCATAACTTTTTTTTTTTGGCAGATCTGTCAACTTAAGACACTTCAGGGTCAAAAAAGAAATAACTTACTAAAAATAAAACAAATTATGACAAATTTCTTTTTTGAATTTCTAAAAATTGTGTTTGATAATTGACAACTGTCTTAGTCCATTCAGGCTGCTATGAAAAATTACTAGGTGACTTATAAACAATGAACATTTATTTCTCACAGTTCTAGAGGCTGAGAAGTCCAAGTTCAAGGCATCAGCATGGTTGCCTTCTGGTGAGGACTCTTTATGGTTCATAACTGGTGCCTTCTCTCTGTGTTCTCAGAGGGTAAAAGAGACAAGGGATCTCTGTGAGATCTCTTTCATAAGGGTACCAATCCCATTCATGAAGGCTCTACCCTCCTGACCTAAGCAGCTCCCAAAGACCCCACCTCTTGATATCATCACATTTAGCACTGGAATTTCAACATATGAATTTTGGGGGACAGAAATTTTCAGACCATAGCAATAATTATATTGCTTGACAATTAGTCATTTCTTTGGAGCAGAGAAAGTAGAACTCTGCATGAAATCTGATAACTGGTTAAAGTTACATCCTATGGTTTCCTCTTACTGCATTATTCTCTACTTTCCCAGTCATGAACCTGATGTGGAAGCAATGGGAATGTAATCTAAGGATGGTGGCAGCACAGGGTCTCACTTGAATTCTGCTGAAGTAACTTCACCATCATAATCTTACAAAAAAATCATTATATGGTAAAACAGATGTTGGGGAATAATGCCATTTCTGTAACTCTTTAAATTGGGTGCTAACACGAGGCTCACTTCGATGGAGAATTCATGTCATGGATATCTTTTGAAAAAAGACATTAGAACTCAATTTCTACAGATGCTCGTTAAAAGTATTTTGAAATTATAACATTATATGATTGTAGGATTCTCAGGCTCCCTACAGACTTGCACTGAAATTGTGATATCTTTATTACTTTGTGTTTATTGTACATAAGTGTTTTCTAACAGACCTTGAACTTCCTGCTCACATTGAGAAGTTTATTCTACTAAAACAGGAAGATTTGCTGGCAATGTAAATCTATACCAAGAAGAGTGTTCCACTATTTTAAACATGAAGCTTCTACAAAATAAGGACTAAATTGTAAAAAGATAATTCCACTCAGTATAAACCTAAGAGACCTATGAACCATTCTGGTGATATTTATTTGTAGGAAGTGGGCACTCAACAAAGCTTACTGATTGACTGACTGTGTTCCATAAGTGATTTTCTCTCCAAATAATTCAATCCAACAGAAAAACATTAGATACAATCCTTTCCATAAAAGCATTTATAATCCAGGCGAAAATTCACACACAAAAATCTTAAAAATATAAGGCACCAGACTATCAGAAAGAAGATATATAAATCAGGTAGATTCAACTTAATGTGCCATGAGTAGAGGGCATATTCATTTAGTCTTGGTTAAATTGCCATCACTGAATGAGATGAATAAAATAAAAACAAAGCTAGTGAAAGAACAACTAAGCTCCTTTTTTTGCTTTTTTGGATCATATCCTGAGATAGCTACTTCACGAGCATTGTATTAAATCCTTACAATAATCCCATGAGCACAATTACCCTATTTTATAGATGAGTACATTGAGGCCTAGAGAAGTTAAGTAATTGTCACACACTGAACAGCTAAAGAATGGCAGAGATGTGATTTGATTTGGTATCTGTTTCAGCTCAATAAACTGTATTGTTTTTCTAGGGTCTGGTGAGATGTTTGCTTAGCAAAACTTAAAATGTTTACAATTGGGATGGAGGCGCTGCAAACAAAATGTAGGAGAGTTAGGGTTCTTGCCAATCAATGCATACCCTATGAATTACCCTATTACTATAAGCATATTTGTAAACTCCATAACTATGGCTCTTTTGAGGGTATGTATTTTTTTTTTTAACTATCCCAGAGCCTTGGGCACGAAGACAGTGACATCATTAAGAGACTAAGGAGTGTGAGGACTGCAAAGGAGAAGTAGGGAATATGATAAAAACATTGCCTGCCTTTCTATTATACAATAAATCGGGGAGGTAGAATATTTCTAAAACATATTTGATGAAATACTGTTTATTGAGGCTTAATCATTGTGGTCCAAGGTTCTGAAAGGATCCAGTGTATTTTAAAATTTTCCTTGTATAAACCATGAGTTTGAGGGGAAGCAGAGGAAAGTAAAAAGAGAATTTTTAAATGCATTTAGGGAATGCATTTAAATGGAAAGTTAAGTACTGCTTTAACTATGTGTGCTTCTTTTACTGTGATTACACCAGTCAATAAAAGTTTTTAAAAAAATTTAGTGACTGTCAAAATATAGTTTTGGAGCTATTTTGGAAGTGGTATGGAAGAAGGCCTAAAGTGTACGTTATTTTTTTGCACAAGATGCTTCCTGGAGACTGGTGCTGATGATTGCAGTGGAGTTCCTGTCTTCAAAGTCCTAATAGTGGATTTCTTAGGCAGCAACAAAGGTTGGATTTCATTCTCTTAATGATTCATGCACTCTGGTGACCCTTGAGGAAAATGATCATTATTCTTTGCATGATTGTGGCTGCTGAGAATCAAGGTTCATTTCAAGCTGGTTGTTTATCCCAGTTGGACTTTACTAACTTGACATACTGAACTTAGAAAGTTTGTAGAGAAAAAAGAGAGTAGGGAAATGCTAGAAGCATTTCAGCATTCATTGAATGATATATACTAATCACAGGCAAATTTGTAGTTTTAAAAAAATCGAGAACTTAAGGACTTATCATAAGATTGCAGTTCTATTCCTTTTGAGTACTATAAGTATATTTCCACTTAATAATAATAATAATCTGTCTCCAACAACCCCTTTCATATATTAACCTATCACTGTTACCTTTGAATAGTTCTACAACCTCCCATGGTGCAAATGTCTCTGTTTAACTAACACTCTTTATTTTATTACATTCAAAATGTACTTGTGAAAATGAAAGTGCTTTGTATTGCTGTTATAGCTCCAACAATGTGATTATTTAGCACTTTTCAGAGACTGATTTGCTCGTTAGTATTTATACAGCCCCAAGTACCTGCTATGAGCATTGGAAAGGTGCAAACAGCGTTGGAAGGTTGGAATTATTTAGCATGTTTTAAAGCAAGAATGACAAGGACTAACAATAAGAGGGGAACAAAGAGGAACATTTCTAGAAAGTGACACTTTGGGGCACCTGTTGACAAAACCCTCTGAACACATGTAGAACATAATCAAATAACTACCCACTGCATCTGAAAACAAAATTCTGGTGGATGAAAAAAAAAACCATAGACTGCTGGACCATTCAGGCATAACCTAAATCAAATCCCTTATGATTATACAGTGAAAGTGAGAAAAATTTAAGGGAGTAGATCTGATAGAGTGACTGAAGAACTATGGACGGAGGTGCGTGACATTGTACAGGAGGCAGGGATCAAGACCATCCCCAAGAAAAAGAAATGCAAAAAGGCAAAATGGTTGTCTGAGGAGGCCTTACAAATAGCTGACAAATGAAGAGATATGAAAGGCAAAGGAGAAAAGGAAAGATAGACTGATTTGAATGCAGAGTTCCAAAAATTAGCAAGGAGAGATAAGAAAGCCTTCCTCAGTGACCAATGCAAAGAAATAGAAGAAAACAATAGAATGGGAAAGACTAGAGATCTCTTTGAGAAAATCAGAGATACCAAGGGAACATTTCATGTAAAGATGGGCTCAATAAAGGACAGAAATGGTATGGACCTAACAGAAGCAGAAGATATTAAGAAGAGGTGGCAAGAGTACACAGAAGAACTGTACAAAAAAGATCTTCATGACCCAGATAATCATGATGGTGTGATCACTCACCTAGAGCCAGACATCCTGGAATGTGAAGTCAAGTGGGCCTTAGAAAGCATCACTATGAACAAAGCTAGTGGAGGTGATGGAATTTCAGTTGAGCTATTTCAAATCCTAAACGATGATGCTGAGAAAGTGCTGCACTCAATATGCCAGCAAATTTGGGAAACTCAGCAGTGGCCACAGGACTAGAGAAGGTCAGTTTCATTCCAATCCCAAAGAAAGGCAATGACAAAGAAAGCTCAAACTGCTGCACGGTTACACTCATCTCACATGCTAGAAAAGTAATGCTCAAAATTCTCCAAGCCAGGCTTCAACATTACGTGAACCGTGAACTTTCAGATGTTCAAACTGGTTTTAGAAAAGGCAGAGGAACCATAGATCAAATTGCCAACATCCACGGGATCATCAAAAAAGCAAGAGTTCCAGAAAAACATCTATTTCTGCTTTATTGACTACACCAAAGCCTTTGACTGTGTGGATCACAACAAACTGTGAAAAAATCTGAAAGAGATGGGAATACCAGACCACCTGAGCTGCCTCTTGAGAAACCTGTGTCCAAGTCAGGAAGCAACAGAACTGGACATGGAACAACAGACTGGTTCCAAATAGGAAAAGGAGTACGTCAAGGCTGTATATTATTAAATTTATATGCAGAGTACATCATGTGAAATGCTGGGCTGGAGGAAGCACAAGCTAGAATCAAGATTGCTGGGAGAAATATCAATAACCTCAGATATGCAGATGACACCACCCTTACGGCAGAAAGTGAAGAAGAACTACAGAGCCTCTTGAAAGTGAAAGAGGAGAATGAAAAAGCTGGCTTAAAACTCAACATTCAGAAAACTAAGATCATGGCATTTGGTCCCATAACTTCATGGCAAATAGTGGAAGCAGTGACAGACTTTATTTTTTTGGGCTCCAAAATCACTGTAGATGGTGACTGCAGCCATGAAATTAAAAGGCTTTTGCTCCTTGGAAGAAAAGTTATGACCAACCTAGATAGCATATTAAAAAGCAGACACATTACTTTACCAACAAAGGTCTGTCTAGTCAAAGCTATGGTTTTTCAGTAGTCATGTACGCATGTGAGAGTTGGACTATAAAGAAAGCTGAGCGCCGAAGAACTTATGCTTTTGAACTGGTGTTGGAGAAGACTCTTGAGAGTTCCTTGGACTGCAAGAAGATCCAACCAGTCCATCCTAAAGGAAATCAGTCCTGAATATTCATTGGAAGGACTGATGCTGATGCTGAAACTCCAATACTTTGGCCACCTGATGCAAAGAACTGACTCATTTGAAAAGACCCTGGTGCTGGGAAAGATTGAAGGTGGTAGGAGAAGGGGACGGCAGAATATGAGATGGTTGGATGGCATCACTGACTCAATGGACATGAGTTTGAGTAAACTCTGGGAGTTGATGATGGACAGAGAGGCCTGGCGTGCTGCAGTCCATGGGGTGGCAAAGAGTTGGACAGAACTGAGTGACTGATCTGACTGACTGATCCATTCTGAAAATACAGATGTGTTGTAGGATGACAAAAGCTTTGTTCAACCTACCCAAATGTTTACAGAATGCCAAGCAGAAAAAGTATATTATTTTAGGTAAGGAACATCCTTAATATTTTCCAATTGCAAAACTTTTGAGTTTATTTCTAATTTAAATACTTTTTGATAGAAGAAATTACTTGTCAATTGAGTTGCTTCTATAATAATTCATGAGTTAGATTTTCCTTGAAAGCAATGCTGGAGATGGCTAAGAATCACTTGGATATGGCAGCATCTACAATCTGAGAGCTGTGATCAAAATCTGATGGGATTGTGTTAGCTAAAATTTCCAATTATCTCTGTACTTAGAGACCAAGTTAGGCTGAAAAGCCCTTATATGGTGTGTATTTTTCACCTTCCTTGCCATATATATTTTGTAACCTTAGACTATCAAGGGTGACTCTGTAATTTTCTGACCCTTGACCCAGTGGTAATGAGAGACAAGCAGAGTATTTTGGCAGTTCAAAAATAGGCCTTCACAAAGGAGAACTGTAGTCCCTGGAATTATGACTCTGATCTTTTCTCGCTGCTTAATCTATGACTGAAGTATAGTCAGTCAGGAAATTGTTAGTGAACTACAATGCATCAACATAATAGAATATTATGCAGCCTTTACCAATTGTAACTGGAAAGAAAATGCACATGTATATTAATAGTTTACGAAATGATTGAAAACCATGTTGCAGATTGATGTGGACACCAGGTAATAGCTGCATAAAGTATACGTAGGAACTGGCAGGTAGTTGGCAAAGTTGAGAACAGAGCTAAAGTTGGTTTATTTGGGGATTAACTTTTGCTGTTTTTACAAAAAGTCATACAATAGTATCATCATTTATTCAATATGTAATTTTATACAAACAACCCACTGGTAACTTGGTATAATATGGGGAACTATGAAGATTATGGAGAAGGCAATGGCAAGCCACTCCAGTACTCTTGCCTAGAAAATCCCATGGATGGAGGAGCCTGGTAGGCTGCAGTCCATGGGGTTGCTACGAGTCAGACATGACTGAGCAACTTCACTTTCACTTTTCACTCTCACACATTGGAGAAGGAAATGGCAACCCACTCCAGTGTTCTTGCCTGGAGAATCCCAGGGACGGGGAAGCCTGGTGGGCTGCCGTCTATGGGGTCACAGAGTCGAACACGACTGAACTGACTTAGCAGCAGCAGCATGAAGATTATGTTTCTAAAACACGTGTGCTTAGGAATAGCACTGAGGCTAAAAACTCAAATTGGGCCAAAATCATAAAGATAATTTGGTTAAAGTGACTATATCATATGTGCCATGCTAAGTTGCTTCAGTCATGTCTGACTTTTTGCGACTCTATGGACTGTAGCCCTCCAGGTTCCTCTGTCCATGGAATTTTCCAGGCAAGAGTACTGGAGTGGGTTGCCGTATCTTATGTACATTGTTATAATGAACCATTTTTAAAGAGCAGAACTGAATTAGTGCTTGCTTCCTGAATTGTCATGATAACCCTTCTTTTCTGAAAGAAGTGTAACCAGGTTTTTTATTAGGGGACTTCAAGTGTAACAAGGGAGGATGTAATGGAAAAATACTAATAATAATCATTCTAACAGCTGCAAATGGATAAATTGGCTATATTATGTCACCTTTCAGAAAGTATTTTCTCCAAAGAAAAGTCAGATGGACTACAACGAGTTAGAGTCCTAATATAGAGCTTTGTGATTAAAAAAGACCTTTGAGATAACCTTTCAAGAAATTTTATTATAAATTCTGGAGCCCCAGTGGAACCTGGATATCAAACCAGTTGAAAGTGCTGCACTCAATATGCCAGCAAATTTGGAAAACTCAGCAGTGGCCACAGGACTGGAAAAGGTCAGTCTTCATTCTAATCCCAAAGAAAGGCAATGCCAAAGAATGCTCAAACTACCACACAATTGCACTCATCTCACACACGAGTAGAGTCATGCTCAAAATTCTCCAAGCCAGGCTTCAGCAGTATGTGAACCGTGAACTCCCAGATGTTCAAGCAGGTTTTAGAAAAGGCAGAGGCACCAGAGATCAAATTGCCAACATCCGCTGGATCATGGAGAAAGCAAGAGAGTTCCAGAAAAACATCTATTTCTGCTTCATTGACTATGCCAAAGCCTTTGACTGTGTGGATCACGGTAAACTGTGGAAAATTCTGAATGAGATGGGAATACCAGACCACCTGACCTGCCTCTTGAGAAACCTGTATGCAGGTCAGGAAGCCACAGTCAGAACTGTACATGGAACAACAGACTGGTTTCAAATAGGAAAAGGAGTGCGTCAAGGCTGTATATTGTCACCTTGCTTATTTAACTTATATGCAGAGTATATCATGAAGCACTCTAGGCTGGAAGAAGCACAAGCTGGAATCAAGATTGCTGGGAGGAATATCAATAACCTCAGATATGCAGATGACACCACCCTTATGGCAGAAAGTGAAGAGGAACTCAAAAGCCTCTTGATGAAAGTGAAAGAGGAGAGTGAAAAGGTTGGCTTGAAGCTCAACATTCAGAAAACAAAGATCATGGCATCTGGTCCCATCACTTCATGGGAAATAGATGGGGAAACAGTGGAAACAGTGTCAGACTTTATTTTTTTGGGCTCCAAAATCACTGCAGATGCTGATTGCAGCCATGAAATTAAAAGACGCTTGCTCCTTGGAAGGAAAGTTATGACCAACCTTGATAGTATATTAAAAAGCAGAGACATTTCTTTGCCAACAAAGGTCCATCTAGTCAAGGCTATGGTTTTTCCCGTGGTCATGTATGGATGTGAGAGTTGGACTGTGAAGAAAGCTGAGTGCCGAAGAATTGATGCTTTTGAACTGTGGTGTTGGAGAAGACTCTTGAGAGTCCCTTGGACTGCAAGGAGATCCAACCAGTCCATTCTGGAGGAGATCAATCCTGGGTGTTCATTGGAAGGACTGATGCTAAAGCTGAAACTGCAATACTTTGGCCACCTCATGCGACGAGTTGACTCACTGGAAAAGACTCTGATGCTGGGAAAGGTTGGGGGCGGGAGGAGAAGGGGACAACAGAGAATGAGATGGCTGGATGGCATCACCGACTCTGTGGACATGAGTTTCAGTGAACTCCAGGAGTTGGTGATGGACAGGGAGGCCTGGCGTGCTGTGATTCATGGGGTTGTGGAGAGTCGGACACGACTGAGTTACTGAACTGAACTGACTCTGGTTAAAGCATGGGAGTTATGCTATCTCCCGCCACTTGATTTACTTACTCTTGTTGAGACTGTCTCTGAGCTCCTCGATCATTTTGGCCCTTCTGGTTTCTACTGTGAGACAATTTGGCCTGAGTTTCATCTCTAAATGAGAATCTGGGTCTCCCAGCCAATGGTCTTTATATTAAAATTATGGTTCTCAGACCTTTTATGGATTCCTAGGACACTATGAAATAGTCTCTGTGACTGACAAAGGAAAGCAGTACTTGACAGGGAAGATGCAGCAAGAATTAGGGTCCTTTATCCTATCTTTGGAGAAGGAAATGGCAACCCACTCCTGTGTTCTTGCCTGGAGAATCCCAGGGATGGGGGAGCCTGGTGGGCTGCCGTCTACGGGGTCGCCAAGAGTCGGACACGACTGAAGCGAGCAGCAGCAGCATCCTATCTTTGACCAGAGCAGCTCCACTTTTACCTTCTTATATAACGAGGCTGATTTTAATATTCTAAGGAAAAGCATCCCATTGCCAAAAAATAAAATATGAATCAAGAAAAAAAGACACCCACAAGACTAAATGGTTCTTTTTTTCTCTATTTTTTTCTAAATAGTCTAATCTTAAAGTGCCTGTATCTGTTGTCTATTTCAGAGGTGATGATGGCGAGATACACCCCCACCCCCCACTCAAAAGCATTTTAGGAAAAAATTGCAAAGTGATGGAAGTTGGATGGTGAAACAAAATTCCTAACCAGAAAGTGGGTGCTTAGCAACAAGGACCATCGTGCTTCTGGCCTGGCCATATGGATTGATTTTACTTTTTCAAGCTCCGTTAATAGCTGAAGACTATCCTGTGGTCTGGATTAGTGATTCCCTGTGTATCTTTGTGAGGTTATTTTGTTTAACAGGCAGCATTCAACTCTCCGTTTAGTTCACTTCTATCTACAGAGGACATTTTGGATCACTTGCCTAGTCTTAGACCAGCATAGAACTTGTAGATCACAAGTTGTGGACAGCTGTTCTGATCCATAACCAACAGGTTTCTTAAATGGAAAAGGATGGGCTGTTGATTGGCAGAGAAGACTCTGATTACATAGTTCAATGATATAGTGAAAGGAAATAGATGTTGACATGATTTATGAAGTGGGAGGAAGAGGGGTTTTCAGCTAGGAGATGAAGGAGAAGGCATGCTCTCAATACTCTGATGGGAAAATATTTTATGTGATAAATTACACTCTAAATAACATCACTGGTAATTTTTCTAGATAAAGAATGGGTAGCCTGACATCTTACTGTGCTTAGAAAACATGTGCTTTCATGTTGCTTATCATGAAAACAACTGATACCACAGCACACATGTTTATGTTATTCTTGTGGACTGCTGATGACTATGATGAAAGGTTTTTTCAAGCTATCCTATAAATTTAGAGAAGCTAGTCGAGTAGGAGAATTTTAAAAGTATTATAGTAAACACTGATAAACTAAAAACGTTTGGCTAAATTTGTAGATAATATCTCATGGCAGTGAAAGTTCCTAGTCTGTTTGTGACTGTCTTGCATGTTTGTTTACATGTTTTGATAATTTAACTATCTGATCTAGCAGATGATATCTTTTAGGCCTTGTAAGAGTTAAACATATTAAAGAATCCCAAGAAATGGCTATTCTGTTCTCCAAAACCACCTAGGAAGTAACTTTTTTTTTTTGAACAGATTTTGAGTGCTTATAGAAAGCACTGAAAATGGTTATGAAAACGGTAATTTCTCCATTCCCTGTCTCCCCCTTCTCTTTGGCCAGGTAGTCTTCTATCGCCCCACATTCAGCAGGACATATGCTTTTCCCCAATCCTGAGGCTTTATGAGGGGCATTTCCCCACATTCTAAGCAGCCCTGCATTCCCAGGTACCTGTGGAGCTCCACTTCCTTCTACATTGAGAAGTTACTGCCCTTCAATCATTTGGCTTCTTGGCTCTGCTTTGTGTGTGGGGGTGTGTTTTTCCTGTTTTCTAACTCGCATTTTGTTTGGTGGGATTGGATTATCTTTGTCCAGATGGTCCCCATCCCAGGACATTTTGCAGAGTATCTGTGAGCCAGAAACTACCGGGAATTTTTTTTTTTTTTTCTTTTGATTCAAGAAGGTCCCTCAGTTTGCTCCATGCTGCCTATTCTTTTTGTAAATCTCAAGGCATGTTCTCTTTGCAAAGCAAGTCTCTGAAAACACACGAGCTCACACACATGCACACACACACAGTATTATTAGTTAAAAAGTCTATGGCAAATTCTTGCAAAAGAAAACTATTAGAAAAGGATAAATTTTGCCTTTTCAAAGAAGCTGGAAAGCCTTTTCACTTTTGTGACTTTGCTTTTCAAGCAAAACCCTTGACTTCCAGAAATGCTCTTGGAGTACATGTTCCCATGTAGATACCCGACAGAAGCTTATCCCCAGGACACAATGTCAGCCTAACCACCTCCCACCACCCTAACCCAGAATCACAAGGAATAAACCAGATTGAAAAGAAAGTTGTACGGTCTATTGGAAGCAGCATAATTTGTGATTATTATGGTTTTTTAAGTGATACTGTATCCCCTTTTGTCTCATTTCTGTGTTGCACAATAGACATCTGCTTACAACTAAAATGCCCTAGAAGAAATTGATTCCTTCAGGCTTGGTGAGGTGAGGGTAGAATAGGGGCCATTTCATCTAAATATTGTTTATAAAACCTCACTTCTGTAGTCTTTTACAGGACGGTCTTTCTTCTTTAGCACAGCACTCCCCTTTCCCCATTGTCTCCAGTGAGCAGGATCCATCTAAGTAAAGGATGTTGTTGTATTGGATGACTACACTGATGAGGGCTTTTAAACACTTTAACATATGGCATCATTGTTATAGCTGTCATTGCTGTATTGGAATTTATTCTCAGCTCTGAGAAAGGCTTTTAGCTATGTGTCAGGCAGCACGTCAGCAGAAACTGCCAACAAGCATGATTTATATTCAGTCTTTTAGGGCTGTTAGAGTGCTGCCTCAGGCTGCTTTAGGTCTGAAAGAGGTTAGAACCACACCTTGACAGTTCATAACCTACATATGCCCTTGGTCAAGCAAATCATTTTACTTTTAGGACTACAGACATTTTCAGTGGCATATTCCCGAATCTACTTTCCCTGATAAAAGATAACTTTAAAAAAGTGGTCCCCCTCTCATCATCTGCCCACCCTATTCCACCCTATATTTGTACTTCTGTTTCCCCTCAGAATTCAATGGCTTTAAAGAAAAAAATCAGTCCCATTCTAGTTGCCCAACTCTAATTTATAGTGAGACAGAATTGCTTAGATTTGTCTATAGGGATGTTTATTGCAGGATAGTTTGTAAACAGGGAATTGGATTAATAATTATGGTACATCTTATTCAATGAAATGGTTCTTCTTAATCAACGGAATAAGAATGCATTAGTTCATAGACATTAAACATGATTTTTAATTGCATGTTAATAAAAAATTAATAAGCAAAAAACCAAGTTACCGACACAAATGCCTATCAACTGATGAATATATAACTAAAATGTGGTATATCCATACAATGGAGTATTACTAGGCCTTAAAAAGGAATAAAGAACTGATACATGCTGCAAAACATATGAACCGGAAAACATTATGTTACATGAAAGAAGAGAGACACAAAAGGCCACATACTGTATTATTCCATTTATATGAAATGTTCATAATAGGCAAATAAACAGAGACAGAGAATAAATTAGTGGTTGCCAGGGACTGGCAGAGGAGGAAATGGAAATAACTGCCCATGGCTATTAAGTTTCTGGAGTGGTGAAAATTTTTTGAAGTTATATGGTTGCAAACTCTTAATATACTAAGAACCACTATACTGTATACTTTGTTGAATTTTATGTTCTATGAATTATATTTTAATAAAACTTTTATTTTAAGAAAGTCTAAAAAGAAAAAAGCAAATAACCTAACTCAATGTACTTATTTTATTTTTGTAAAAACAAAATATAGTAAGATTAATAAAAAGTATATGATTATTTATATACAGATAAAATTAAATATCAATTCTATATACTAATATGTATTAACAAAAAGACTCAAATGGTATGGTTACCACTATGGATGGAATTATGAGAAAATTGCATTTTCCAATTCTTTGTGTTTATTTGATTTTTTTCTAATTACAAAACTTCTGTTCTTTATCTTTATTAAAACTTTGAAGATGAATACCATTTTTAAATTTAAGAAAGAGGAGGGTAAATGATGGCTGCTTTAGACATACTTTACAATGTTTCTCTTTTTCTTAGAGGGGTGCTGTAGGCCTGGGAATGGAGAACCAAATGGAAATCTTAAAATATGGTACTAAGAGCAGAAAGGTCAATTTCTTGTTCCTCTACTTCCATTTTCTCCCACTTAGAAAATAGTAACACATTAAACATAATGTTTTAAGTGCATGATAGAGATAACATGGGATAGAAAGTGACTTAACATATTTATTGCTGTGATTCATGGGGTCGCAGAGAGTCGGACACGACTGAGCGACTGAACTGACTGACTGACTGACTGAACGTTTATTGAGCATACCTAGTTGCCAGGAACTCTGAAAGAGCACTGCACTGTCAGTTACATTAACAAAAATTTTTATGGCTGGAGTTTGTTACATTTAATGTTTCCATTCCCTTTCTAATGGAACTTAGTCAAATAGCATATGTAACTGAAAGAGAGGCCAGGAAACACAGCTTCTAACAAGTTGGCCATAGGCCTTTAAGAACTATGATAGTTTAGAAAAAGGGATGGATTTAGGGAGAAACTAGCAGACTGCCTCCAAGTTGTTTAGGGCATTTTTTTAAATGCAGCAAAACTATAATTTTACATGAAGAAAAATACCTTGAGCGAAAAGATAATTCTGGATTACTATGGGAGGTAGTAGGCTTCCTGGTTGGTGCTAGTGGTAAAGAATCCATCTGCAATGCAGAGACACAAGAGACATGGGCTTGATCTCTGGGTTAGGAAGATCCCCTGGAGAAGGAAATGCAACCCACTTCAGTATTCTTGCCCAGAAAATTCCATGGATAGAGGAGCTTGACAAGCTACAGTCCATGGGATAGTACAGAGTCTGATGTAACTAAATGACAGCACAACACACACACGGGAGGTAGTATAATTGTTGGAGCTCATTAAAAAATGTGTAAGCAATGCTTTGATTTGAATGGCTCGTGGATATTCATCTGCCCATAGGCAGATTACTAAATTAAATGACACATAGAAGTCATTTGAGCTACATGATCATTAATACCCTTGATCTTTGTTCTTTTTTATTTTACACAAAGATGAGATTCCCTAGAACAACAACTCATGTTCTTGTTTACCTTTGGTATCTAAATTTTCCTAAGTAATGTGACATCAGGATGACTTTTCTATTCGAAGAATTCATCATGTTAACTCAAGTCCTGTAGTAATTCCTGTGTTAGTTAACATAATGCTAGCTGTAGTAATGAATATAAGTCCCCTAATTTCAGTATCTTGGTGGAGGAAGAAATTATTTCTTGCTCAAGCAATAGTGTAATATGTGTGTTCAAATGGGCAGCTTTCAATGTGGTGAGCCAGGGACCCAGGCTCCTTCCTTCTGTTGACTCTATCAACTTTGAGATCTCTGTAGTCATTAACCTCTAGCTGGTAATCTGGGAGAAAGAGAACCTGGAAAACAGAATGGGAAGTTTTTATGGCCCAGGCCTGGAAATGTAGTAAAAACTTCCACTCATTTCTCATTGGCCAGACATTAGTCACATGACCATGCCTAACCAAAGGAAGGCTGGGAAGTGTAGTCTACTTCTGTCTCTTACCTAGGAAGAAAGGAAAGAGAGTTGGGGGATAAGTAGTCAGTTTCTGTCACAACTCTATCTCAAAGGAGACAGAATCTAAATTCTTTATTAAGAACTACAGGATCACTTATGGTTTGTTCCATTTTACTTTAGAGCCTCATCTAGCCTCCTGAACTCTATTCTATTTAGGTTACTAAATCATTGAGATCCTGAGGTGTTGATAGTTCATGTAATAATATTGTTTGCCGGTAAAATAGTGACTAGCAATTATTTAAATCTTTTGATCTTCTTATCTTTAGTTTCATGAGACTAACCAGCTTTTATTAGCACCTTTCCCACCAAACAAAAAAGACAGTGCATTGTGAGTACTATTGCTTAACCACAATTGGATGTGTTGTGGGATACGTGTTTCTTTGCATCCAAGCAAATCTTAAAGACTAGAAGACAAAGAGTTTCCATTTAAATATCTGAGAGAATTTGTTACTTTCCTAAAGTTCTTTCTGATTTTTATCCTCTTATTTTTCTAGGTGGGAAATGGTTTAACTGGAATTGCCTAATATACTGGTTCCCACTTAAGAATCACTTGGGCGTTTGTGAAAAAGATGATTTCAAGACCTCATCAGAGAATCTGATTCAGTGAGACTGCTGTGGCATCTGAGAAGTACACTTTTATGATCCATTGGTTATCCCCTGGAGAAGGAAATGGTAACCCACTCCAGTATTCTTGCCTGGAGAATCCCATGGACGGAGAAGCCTGGTAGGCTAGGCTACAGTCCATGGGGTCGCAAAGAGTCGGACACGACTGAGTGACTGAACGGAACGGAACGGTTATGATTTGGAAAATAATAAATGAGCAGATTAGAGAGTATAGATTAGTGGACAAGAATACTACTCAGGCAAATTTATTCAGCTCTATTACTGAATAGTTCTGCAGTCTTGGCAAGGTTTCTTAAATTCTGCGAGTGGCTTGATAGGGACTAATGAAATGATACTGGAAGCTCCTGTTAATGCCTCACTTGCTTTGCTTCTAGAGGCCTCTCCCCACCCCTTCAGTATTCTTAACGCACTACTGCAATTAGACTCCCACTCTATGAAGCTATAGTACGCATTAATACATTTCTCAAGAATGGGTGATGCCTTCACACATGAGGGCTGAAAATTTGGATTTTAGAACCTGGGAAGAGTTTAGACTCAATGAAAGAAAAAGCTAGGGTCCTGGTCCTTTTCTCAAATGCTCTCTTTTAAAGCCAAGTCCTTGGCTTCTTGCACATAGGGAGCCACTGGTGTGATGCAGCTGCTGAAAATTCAACATTGTCATAGATTGCACTAAGAGATGTTAGTATTCATAGCAACAAATAAAACTCTGCTACGCTCTATGGTGACAACAATATGTCTGGAATCATGCTGCCTTGTGGAAGCACACTCTCCACCTAAACAAAAGCTTTGGTAATCTAGAGCATCTAGAGTGAATGAAAAAATGGCATGAGGTCTGGAAACAACATCCCATGAGAAAACATTCGAATTGGGAAGTTTAATTTTTCTGAAGAGAAGACTTGGTGGTAGCTCAGGGTAATGGGTCAAGAAAGGCATTTAAAATATTCAAGGAGACAAAAACTGTAAGAAGACTAGACATATTATTTGATGCCTTAGAGAGCAGAATAAGGATATTGGTAGAGACAGATCATGGTAAAAGATGTTTCCATGCTCAGAAATGTCCAGTTGTGGGAAGAATGGAGTTCTCTTATAACCAGATTTGGAGGTGGTTGTGAGCAGTATTTCTCTATCAAGAGTTAGTTAAGCTACATGGAGTTTCAGATTTTGTGGTTGGACTGAGGGCCTGGGTGACTTAGTGGCTGTACTTCTGTTTCTGCTAATGCTGTAGAAAATATGTCAGGTGATTTTGAACTCATAGTTTTCTATGTTTTTATCTATTCTGTGGAAATAGTCCTATGAAAAACCAATTTACCTGCTTCTTGTGAGGGTAAATTTATAAAGAGAGTGGCTTTCTTAAAGTATAACTTTATCCTCTCCCATCTGAATTTGGTTGGTGGTCTTTCAGAGTAACTGGGCAATGTTACCCCTATTTCTCTGCTTCTCCCCAGCAGTGGAGAGAGAATACTGTTCCTTATTTCCATCTTTAAGAAGGAGAAGAGAATTATTAGGAATTGGGTAAACTTTTGATGGTATTACAGGCAAAGAAAAAAGAATACCTTAATCCTGTATTTGTGTAAGCACTCTTCTCCAAAAGGTTCCTAAGGCAGATATACACACTATGGATAATAGGAAATAAAGTACTCTTCTAAAAAATACCTTGGTAATTGGCCTACAGATATAGAAAGCAAAGTTATGGTTACCAAAGTGGGAAGAGGAAGGAGGGATAAATTAGGACTTTGGGATTGACATACACATTATTATATATAAAATGATAATCCACAAAGACCTACTGTATAACACAGGCAATTATACTCAAAATTTTATAAAAATCTATAAGGGGAAGGAGTCTGGAAAAGCATATGCACACACATACACACACATACACACATATACATGCATGTGTGCTAAGTTGCTTCAGTCATGTCTGACTCTTTGTGACCCTATGTACTGTAGCCTGCCAGGCTCCTCTGCCCATGGGATTCTCCAGGCAAGAATACTAGAGTGGGTTACCATGCCCTCCTCAAGGGGACCTTCTCAACCCAGGGATCGAACCCATGTCTCTTATGTCTCCTGCATTGGTGGAGGGTTCTTTATATAGTGCCTCCATATAGGCTTGTATATATATATATATATATATATATATATGTATATATATGAATCACTTTGCTGTATACCTGAAATTAATGCAACATTATAAATTAACTGTACTTCAATAAACAAAATAAGCTGGTAAAAGTAAGGCAAAGCTGTTTGGTAGAGGATGACTTAATGTGATAGAAATTTAGGGTTAGGTTTTGATGGTATTAAGATATAGTACAGTCAGGGAACCTAAGAATACATACATTTTTACCCTGGTAACCTGTATTGCAGGAAGTTTCCCCACCCGTGAGCAAAAATGACAAATGGAAAACCAAATTTTACTTTGCTAATGCCTGGGAGAAAGCACACAAAACATTAGATTCATGCCTCAGTTCAGTTCAATTCAGTTCAGTCGCTCAGTCGTGTCCGACTCTCTGCGACCCCATGAATCACAGCACGCCAGGCCTCCCTGTCCATCACCAACTCCTGGAGTTCACTCAAACTCATGTCCATAGAGTCGGCGATGCCATCCAGCCATCTCATTCTCTGTCGTCCCCTTCTCCTCCTGCCCCCAATCTTTCCCAGCATCAGAGTCTTTTCCAGTGAGTCAACTTGTCACATGAGGTGGCCAAAGTATTGCAGTTTCAGCTTTAGCATCAGTCCTTCCAATGAACACCCAGGATGATCTCCTTTAGAATGGACTGGTTAGGCTCACTAAAAGTTAGCTGTTTGATTTTGTTTTTCAGGGAAAAATAATCATATATCAATAAAAAAAAAAAGATCCTCAAATTCTTCAAATAAGCCCCTTCCTCCAAGAAGATCAGAATGCTTTCCTACTTTTAATTATAAGTTGTCTTCATGGTATCTTGGTAATTTGAAATAGTTTAACATAAATGGAAACATTTGGAACTCATAACTAAGCCCAGTAGTGTTCTCAATATAAGAAGACTGATGTTCAGTAACATACTTTAGGTAATGTGAGCAGTGCCATATGGATAGAACATAGAGGTGCTGCTCTCTCGTCCCCTGTATCATCTCTGATGGGCTGAACTGGTCTTTACCACCAAAGTGAATCTGCATTTCTGTCGGCAGCATCATCTGACCCTAGAGACCAAACTTCTGAACCATCTTGCTGGTCACACTGGGCTGCAGAGCCAGAAGGAGAGAAGGGAGAGAGATAAGCTGTAGGCCTGGCATGTCTCTAGGATCTGTAATAAACTTTCTGTCTCTTATTTCTTGTGACTGCACTTGAGATTATCCATTCTAAATTCCAGAAACAAACAGGCCACCAATTCTAGGAATTCTGATATTTAGAATCACAGGATGTTACAGTTTGCAAAGACATTCAAGATGATCTTCTTCAGCCCCCTTAGTTTACAGATTACAAAACTGAGTCCCAGGAAGTTCAAGTAACTTGTCAAAGGCTATAGAACCAGTTACTGGAAAGACTCAGATTATAGTGAGTGTTTTATAACACAGTGGTTAAGACTGGTTGAAAACACAGTTTCTTGGAACCAGCCAGCCCCTGTTCAGATTACCAGTAACAGCATTCTCCCAAATGGGAAACTTATGAAAGTTAATTAAGTCCTCTCTGGCTCAGTTTACTCATATGTACCATGGGTAATAATGGTTCCTACCTCATAGATTGTATGAGGTTTAAATTGGGAACATATAAAGGATTTTTAGAACAAAGCCTTATACTTACTAAAACAATAATGTAAATTCCCTGTTGGCTCAGCTGATAAAGAATCCATCTGCAATGCAGGAGTCCTGGGTTTGATCCCTGGGTTGGAAAAATCCCCTGGAGAAGGGAAAGGCTGCCCACTCCAGTATTCCGGCCTGGGGAATTCCATGGATTTATAGTTCGTGGGATCGCAAAGAATCAGACATGACTGAGCAGCTTTCACTTTCTTTAGAGTTCTTTCAGTCTGGGCACACGATTTTAGGCAATAAATACGAGTCACTAACTCTTACTATGTAAAAACACATCCTAAGTCTTAATAATTTTCAGCCCTTCCACTGACAACAACCTAGTCTAAGCACCGTTCTCTCACCTAGATTACTGCAGTAGCTCCCTCACTGGTCCTCTGCTTCCTTTCTCATTCTTTGTTCTAGTTATTGATTATTGCATAACAAGATATACCAAATGTTTGCTCACAATTTTATGGGTCAGGAATTCTGAACTGTTCATCAGGATGGTTTGTCCTTGCATTGTCTCCTCACATTATCACCTGGGTAGCTTGACTGAGGTTAGAGGAGCTACTTCCAAGATGGCCCACTCATATGGCTGGAAAGTTGCTGTTGGCTCTTGGCTATAAGTTTAGCCGGGGCTATCATCTGGGGCCTTGGTTCCTTTCCATAAACACTTTCCCTTGAGGCTACCTGGGCTTTCACATAGTATGGTGGCTGAATTACATATAAATGAGTATTCCAAGATAGTAGAAGTAGAAACTTTTAGTTTCTGAATGCCTGGGTCTGATTTCAATGGAAGGAACAATAGACCCCATCCTTCAGTGAGTGTCAAAAAATTTGTGATTGACTTTAATATTCCATGTCCTTCTATAATCAGTTATTTTCAGAGTATAACAAGCTAGTTTTTAAAAATGTAAATCAAATATGTCACTTCTCATTGCTTTAAAGTCTTATATGTCTACCTACCATACTCAGGATACAATTCAGACTTTACCATGGCCTATGAGGTTCTACACATCAGGTCTTTGGTTGACTTTCTAATGTCATATCCTTTGTCACCTTTTCAAATTGTGTTCTCTCACACTCTGTCTAAAATAGTGTCCTGTTATTTTCTACACCTGTGCCCTGCATTATTTTTCTCATGCATTTATTACTGGAGGGGCTTCCCTGGTGGCTCAGTGGTAAAAAATCTGTCTGCATTCTTGCCTGGAATATCCCATGGACAGAGGAGTTGGCATGCTACAGAAATCCATAGGGTTGCAAAAGAGTTGGATACAACTTAGCAACTAAACAGCAGTACCATCATTACCTGATATATTCTATTCTTAGCTATTGATTTATCCAACTCAGTCTCTAGAGTGTGAGTCCATGAGGGCAGGGCAATCCCTTATTTCCACTGCTAGAACAGTGTCTGGCACTCGAGTAGTAGGTGTTCTATAAATATTTTGAATTTATGAATGACACCTTTTGAATTTTTTTTCTCTAGGAAAAAAAGCTTCTGTTTTTGTGTACATTACTTTCTGCCATACTCTCTTTCCTTTGAGAGAGACTAGTCTTGGTGTCAATCAAGTTTATTTACCTATGCAGTATAAGGAGGGAAAGCAAGATGAAAGATACACTGCTTTTAGCAGGGGAAGGGGATGGAAATCAGTTGGCTAATAGTAAATGGGGAGTCCCACTATTAACTTAAGTATTCAGGCCAGGTGTGTGTAATAAAAATCATTTGTGCTATTAAAGAGTTTGTGTGTGTGTGTGTGTGTGTTGGTCGCTCAGTCATGTCCGACTCTCTGTGACCCCATGGACCGCAGCCCGCCAGGCTCCTCTGCCCATGGAATTCTCCAGGCAAGAACACTGAAGTGGGTTGCCATTTCCTTCTCAAATTAAAGAGTTTAGGTTTAGAGAAATGTCAATGTGATGATGTCTCAAGTGTTGCAAAAAATCTACGTGAAAAGATGGGTGGGATTGAAATTGGACAAAATTGGACTTATTTTTGTAGGCATAGACCCAATAATCAACTTGATTATCCTCTTTGAACCTTGGTTTCTTCATCTATAAAGGATACATACAAATATTCTCTAAACATTTCTGTGTCATTCTATCTGTTTAAAACGTGACTGCAGATTTTTGGTCACTGCTTCCATTGAAAAGTTGGGGGGTGGGTATATTTACCCTCCCTTTAAACTTAGGCAGATTGTGTTTGCTTGGGTCAAAAGAATACAGCACAAGTGATTGTATGCTACCCCCAAAGCTAGGTCATAAATGGCCAGACAGAGTTCCCATCCTTGGAACACTAAGCTACTATGTAAGAAGTCTGACTACCCTGAGGCCACCATGCTGGAGTGACCACATGTAAGCCTTCTGGTTGAGTCCTAGTTGAACTATTTTTCAGCCACCCAAGCTCAGGCAACAGATACGTGAGTGAAGAAGCAATGTGGATCCTCTGGCTATTCCAGTTCTTGGTTACTGAATCACTCCCAGCCCTGAGTTACCTTAGTCAAGGCCCCAGACAAGATGAACTGAGAACAGTCCCCACAGTATTCTTTCCAAATTCCTGACACACAGAATTCATGAACATCATAAACTATTTCAAGTCCCCATGTTTTGTGGATGGTTTGTTACACAGTAAGAGATAACTGGAATGGAATGGAAGCCACCCAACGGTCCTTTGTATGAAGTAGGTGACCTCAGCAGGTTGATTTCTCTCCCCTTTCCTTCTAAATGTAATATGAGGTTTAGGAGGAGGGACATGCCTGCAGATTTTATGGAGTGGTAGGATTTGAGTTAGGTCTTAAAGGTAGCACAGGATTTCAACAGGGAAATGAAAGGGTGTCACAGAGAAACATGCAAGGCAAAGAATGTTGGTGGGAGTAAGCGTGACCAGCACTGGAGACTTAGAGAAAGTCTTTAGATGACTCACTGTTAGAAGTATGCAGTGGTCAACCCTGATTCCTGCAGATAGGAGATAAAACTGCCCAGAAGAAGGAGACTTCCTAAGTAGCCCCTGCTTTATTTTATGCTGAGAAATGAAATGTAGTGATCAGACCTTCCCACCTAGGCCTATCACCAGCCCTCCAGGGTTAGACCTTAACAGGAGTAAGTCAGACACTGCAGGGCTGCTGGGGTCCTCACACTGGCCCCTTGCTTCTGATGTATTCTTTGTGCCTGCCTTTTTTGCTCCCTTCTCTGGTCTAAACCTCAGGCCCTCTTCTTACCCACTCTGTTTTGTTTACTGCTGAAGACTCTCCCATATCTTTATGGTCCAACATGTTTTTTCCTCCTATTTCTTCTGTAGGTGTTGAAATAAAAATACACTTTTGCCACTTTCTCAAGCTTTACCAAAACATGGACACCTTTTAAAAAGGGAGAGTACTTGTGTGTGTTTGCATATACCCTCCATTCATGCTCACCTTTATTTCAGGAGGGGAATTTATACTAAAAACACTGTATTAGATGGCAGTCTTTTCAGAGTGAAGATCATGAATTTCAGGTAAATTATGATTCTTGCCTAAGACAGTTCTCAAGTGAAGATCATGACTTTCTGGTAAATTACGATCTTTGCCTAAGAAAATTCTCGCGAGTTACCATGAAGGAATTTTAAATTCTTAGTGTGCAAGAAATTCTTTCCACTTTAGTAGGGCAGCAGAATTGCTACCATGTTAGAATTGAATCTGAGAGTTGCATTTATCGAGCACCCCAGCCGTCTTTCCTTTCCCCACTAGGAGGGAGCCAAGAGTCTAAGATTCCCCTGGGAGCAGAATTCCGCACAACCCAATGGCAGAATTTTTGATCCTGGCCTGAGAAGTATTATCAGTCATTACGTAGACCAATTCCAAGGCTTTCCTCAGCTACATAATTTTCTTACTTTATTCTTTCATAAACCTGATGTCTTCTGTCTATAAACAGGGCAAATTTTTCCTGGTGTGTTGAATCATCATTAAAATCCCAGTAACTCTGATGTTCAAAGAACAGACTAGTATGGTGCCACTCTAAAGCAACTCTATATTTTCTTAATAATGCTTCTGTAAACCCTGCTGGCTCCTTCCCTACCCTTGGATAAAATCCTGGCTGAGCTTGGGCGTTATCCTCTTATTTGCAGATATTAAAATGTTTTTAGTCACTTTTGCTGGAAAGAAAAAAAAAAAGCTAGATTCAGTTAATTTATTAGGCTCAGTTTAGTGTAATGATGAAAAGTAGGAACCCACACAAAGGTAAAACTTTAGGCTATGCAGGAAGAAGGCTAAAAGTGGCAAAGGGGACAGAATAAGGGGCACCTGAATATAAGGGTACCTACATGTCTCAGTGTTATATATCTACCCTTCCTCTCCCAGCTTGCTAACCATGTTTCTGATCCTCATCCCCACATTGGCAGCTTGAAGTTGGGGGATGGGTATGAAAGGAAAGAAGAAGGGACAGGCGAGGCCCTATACAACTCTAACTCTTGTGAGCTGGTATTGGAGCACTGTAGGCTAGGCAGAAGTTTGAAGCAGATTCTCCTGTGGCATGTTTTCAAGTTTTTGAAAAACTTTTCAACAACTCATCACTGAGGATCTTTAGCCTGCTGTGTTCTATCACAAGAGAAGTACATTCTGGCCGGCTGCCTGGGTTACCTTCCTCTGGTCTGGGCATCTGGTGGCTTATCTCCAGCACATTTCTTCTGAGGTTTCCTTGCTTTCCCAGAGGATCCTTGTATTACTTTTCTATTGCTGTAAAAACAAAGTTGATGCTTTTGAATTGTGGTGCAGAGGACTCTCAAGAGTCCCGTGGATAGCAAAGAGATCAAGCCAGTCAATTCTAAATGAAATCAGCCCTGAATATTCATTGGGAAGACTGATGCTGAAGCTCCAATACTTCAGTCACCTGATGCAAAGAGCTGACTCATTGGAAAAGACCTCATGATGGGAAAGATTGAGGGCAGGAGGAAAAGGGGCTACAGAGGATGAGATGGCTGGATGGCATTATCAACACAGTGGACATGAGTTTGAGCAAACTCCGGGAGATAGTGAAGGACAGGGAAGCCTGGCATGCGGCAGTCCATGGGGTTGCAGAGTCGGATATGACTGAGTGAGTTAACAACGACAACAAAAGTACTACAAACTTGGTGGCTTACAACAATGTAAATGTATTTTCTCACAGTTTTTGTCTGTCAGAAGTACAGGCACAGCACAACTGGGTCCTCTGCTCAGGGTCTGACTAGGCTGAAACCAAGGTGTTTGCCAGAGTGGTGATCTTGGATGTGGTTAGGGGTTCTTTTTCAGCCTCACATGGTTGTTGGCAAGATTTATTTCCTTGCAGCTCAAGAACTCCCAGGCTGAATCTTCTAGGCCAGCAGTAGAATGTCTCTGTGCTAGTTTGCTTTCTTTTGCTGCTGCTGCTAAGTCACTTCAGTCGTGTCCGAAGGCTCATCTAATTAGGTCAGGCCCACTCAGGGAATTTGTCCTTTGATCAACTCAGAGGATTGGTAGTCTAATCATGGGGGTGATATTCTATTGCATTCATAGGTCTTGACCAATAGAGGCAGTTATATGAGAGGAGTGGTTTATACAGGAGTGTACACCAGGGGCTGGGGGGAGCCTAAAGACTACCATACCTCTCTTGGGATGGGACTATAATTCCTCTCCATTCCGCTGTCATCTCTCTCATGTGGCCCTTCTCTGAAATTCTCTTTCTGTAGTGATACAATTGCTTTCCAGCTATAGCTCTCTACTCTTCTTTAGCTCTGACCCTTTCTGTTTTTCATACATGGCCCAGTTTCCATTTACTTTGTCTCTGGAGACCTCTAAAAAGCTCTCCAAGTGATCTCCTTGAAGCCTCTCTCATTAGTACTGAGGTGACGGTAGAAATTTCCAAAATATTCCTCGCTCCAATCTTCAATTCTTTCAGCCTTCTCAAATGATTTCTTTATATACCCATGAGCAGGTAAGGGGACAAGTGTCACAAAACAGTTTGAGGACACCTCTTTTGTAAATCCTGCTCAGGTTGTTATCTCACTTTGAAATTTGGGGATAATTGGCATCACTCTAGAGGTCTCAGTTGAAACTGAGACTGAAAGAGTTCCACAACATTCTGGTATTTGAAAATTATTATTGCTCACTTTTATTGAGTTCTTATTATGTGTTGCTGCTGCTGCTGCTGCTGCGTCACTTCAGTCGTGTCCGACTCTGTGTGACCCCATAGATGGAAGCCCACCAGGCTCCCCCGTCCCTGGGATTCTCCAGGCAAGAACACTGGAGTGGGTTGCCATTTCCTTCTCCAATGTGTGAAAGTGAAAAGTGAAAGTGAAGTCGCTCAGTCGTGTCCGACCCTTAGTGGCCCCACGGACTACAGCCCACCAGGCTCCTCCATCCATGGGATTTTCCAGGCAAGAGTACTGGAGTGGCTTGCCATTGCCTTCTCCGTATTATGTTACACTCCACTAAGAACATAAAAGGGGGAAACAGGCTTACAGGTTAAATTACTTGTTTAGAGCCACATTGTTGATAAACAACAGAGCTGTAATTTGAATCCAGTTCTGACTCCCACAGCCCATGTCTTAACCACTGTCTGTCCTGCCTTCCTAATATTTTTGTTCCCAACTTTTAAACCCCAAATAATCCCCAGATAATATAACTTGGGTTGCATTGAATTAAATTGCCTAGTGATAATGAGATTGCCGAATTTATCATTTTGGTTCTATTCCTTCCATGTGTTATATGTTTATGGGAAATCTCTTGATGAATACTGGTACAATTGGGTTGTGTCTTTCCTCCTTCTCTGGAAAACATCCCAGGTGAAGTTCTGATCAATTAGTTACAATCAACTGACTGCAGATCTGGCCCTTTGTTAACTACAAGGGCAAAGAAAGCTTATCAAATTCAGAGTCTGAGAATATGATTGGGACAATGGGCAAAGGCAATCCAAGAAGCACCTTGTTTATATCTCAGGCAATATTCTTAAAAGCTCCTAGACTGATTTGGCAGTCTTTGAGCAGGTCACAAGTGGAAATTTTGAGAAATTCCATTCCACGGATGGAGGGCTAATTGTGTGTGCTGTTGATTTGTTTGTCTTCCCTCTGTCACAACTAAAGAAAGAGCCCACACTTGGATGTGGATATTTATTGAATATATTTCATAACTGCCTTTTTTGAAGCGTCTGGTTGCCTTATGTTGATTCAGAACACTCACCACCCTGCTATACTCAGCTGTTTTTTTTTTTTTTTTTTTGGTCACAGGCAGAATCAACCCACCAAATAGAGCCAAACCTCAGGATTGCAGGATACTCAGTCACTCTCTAGGCTGGAAAACGTGTCTTAGTAACAAGAAACTACCTCGAGGCATTTGAAGCAGCCAGCTCTCCTCGGCTTAGGCCAAGGTGGCAGAGAACAGTGCAATGATTGCATCTCTTGTGGAAGGATTTCTGGGGTAACTTTAGTCCCATGGGGATGGAAAGTTTGGGAATGGTACCAGGATAAGATTTAAGACCAAATGTGCAGGCAGGAAGGCGGGCTTGAATAAACTCTTGCTTGTTCAGCAGGACACTGAGTGCTATTTGTGACCTAGAGCTCAGAAATATTCAGGTCTATACCAAAGATGTGTTGTTCTTGATTAGCCACAATCTCTTTCTGTAGCTTTTCATAGTGAGAATTTAATCTCAGGCTGCCTTCTCTTGTTGTCAGATGAAATATGCTCAGGGAATGCAAATTAATTTCAATAGCTGACTAAATAAACCCAGTTAAGAAGATTAATCTGCTCCCAGTGAAGCATGAGGCATACATTCTAGAACAATGCCGAAATGGCTTACTTTGGAGGGTCTGGTTTTATTCCTAAGTTACCTTCTCCATATTTCTGTTCCCTAATTAGGGAAACAGCCCAGAGGAAACTAAGGGGAGAATGGGTCGCCATTTGTAAGCTTTAAATAGTCACTGCAGGCCCATGGATTTAAGTCCATGGAGAAGGAAAGTGGTGGAGAAACTCTGAGCTTGGATGGGGTTTTGTGGTTAGATATGATGCAACCAGAAATGAGTGTTGGAAGTTATGTTCTCCAGATGGCTTCATGTCTCAGACCAAGCCAGAGATATCATTTAATTCCCTTGAGCTGCTTATATTAAATATGTCTGGGATAGAAAACACAACTAAGTTAGAAGTCTGTGGAGGAAGAGCTGAGTTCTGGGAAATTCCTTTTCATGTATCTGGTCTCAGCCCTTTAAGGGGGATCTTTCTGGGGAACAAGGTTCCTGGGGAGTGAATGATCACCTTTATCAAATAAGGTGCTTACTGGGACAGTGTTTACAAAAGGAACCTCACCTTTGCCGAGAACTGATGATGTATCCTGAATTTAGTACACAAATGACTGAATGAGAATATATAGAGAAATTTTTTATCCTTGTTTTACAGAATGAAAAACTTGAGTCGAAGAGTGGCTACATTGTCCAGGGGTGAGTGAGAAGGTCTGAACTGCAACAAATCTTCTGAATCCTGTGTTTGGTCTAATACTGCACCATTGCAAGAATATCATCATCATAGTTAATATATACTTAACACTTTTAACATTTAAAGCTTTTCATGTTTATTTCCTCATCTAAATAAGGTGGGTATAAATGAGATAAGGAGAAACTGAACTATTGTCTAAAATCACGCAGAAAGTTGAGATCAGTATCAGAGCCCAAGGGCCTGGTGATTGTTTCAGGGAACTGTACATCAGGTCTTACCTGGGAAATCTGAAGATGAGCCACTTAAGTTGTCAGAGTCTTTTGTGGCAGTACTTTTCCTCAGCTCTTATTCAAGCTAGGAATATGCTTAGTGCAATACTGTCCTTGAAGTGATATGAGGAGCATTTATTGAACCCCTTTGTCCTTTTTCTTGCAGAAGAGGCTTTTTCTGGATTATCTTTCTCCTAGCAAAGTTTCATTCTGGTCACTGTGTTACCTGGACAGAGAAAAGACTGCTGGTCAGAGCTGTTGAGTCTTGCTGTGTAGGCTGTACATTGCACAGAGTCTCTGATGTGTAGAGTGTCTTTGAAGTTGTGCAAATGGCAGCTGTGCCTAGTAGTTGATTCCTCACATTCTGACACTGAGCTACCCAGAAAGAGCAGCAACTGGGGTGTTGGGAACAAGTTTTCCTTCTTACAGTGTATCAGGCTGAACTTCTACTGAACACATTTGTCAGTCCCTTGGATCCACTAGAGTCTCATTAGATTCAGAGTTGTTCTGGGCCCTCTGATGATAGACAGAGATGCGTTACTTTGTTGAAGGCTCTGGCTAAGACAACCCATTTCCTTGAATAGGAAAGGGATCTTCAGATTCCGTGTTGATTTATTATCTCTCATCTGTCTATCTTATCTATCTATCCATCTATTGATCTATCATCTGTTCATCTACCCACAAAGAAGGGGGATTCATTCATTCTGAGGACTATCTGATTATAAGAGTATTTAGCCTTTCCCCTGTACTAATCTTGTTTCAGTCTGCAACTACATTTGTTTATGTTCAACTCTCTTGAATAAGTATTGGCAAGATTTTATGGGCTTGCTCACATTGATTGTTGATGTAAAACAGTGAACAGTATAAAATTATGAGGAACCTTTGACATTCTCAAGGACAATATTTGCATTTTCAGGAAATTTGTAAATAGATGGGGCAAAAGAAGAAGCTTTTGTGTCTTTCTCCTCTGTATTAGTTCTTCTCATTTGATTTCTAAGCAATAACAGAAGGATGGCTGGTAACTTTTTATGTTTAAATTGAAAATATCACCCTGTTAATAATCAGCTTTGGTTGATGCAGCAGATTAAACTGCTTTATCATTAAGAATGAATCTACACAGGCTTTAAGGTTCATGAATTATAGACTTTTCTCTTCTAGAAAATATTAAAAATAAAATAACCTGGGTTTCTAGGTTTAAAAGATCATAGTCTGGTCAGAAGTGCCAATTTATTTGTAATCAAAAGGCAATGGTTGTTCCATGATTCAGAGGCTACATTTGTGCCTTTATGAGTAAGAAACAGAAGAATTTAATTTATTAGAGACTGAAAGTAAGCAAACATTCTTACATGATCACTTTTATAGGGCTTGTCTGCTGCCTGTTGTTCTGAAAACTGAATGCATTGCCATTTATTTGCATTAGAAAGAAAGACCTCTTCTTACATTTTTCTTTTTTGGCCATGCTCCGTGGCATGAAGGATCTTAGTTCCTTGACTAGAGATCAAACTTATGCCCCCTGCAGTGGAAGATCAGAATCCTAACCACTGGATCATTAGGGGATTCCTCTTCTTACATTTTTAGACCTGGGTTGTTGTGTACAGGCAAATGATTGAAGAAGTAACAGAAACTACACTAGTAGTGCATGTATTTGTTTGATTTATCTTCCTTTGTGAGGTATTTTAAGTTTATATTGAAAAGTGGACTAATCACAAACTAAGTTTGGGTTTTGTTGATCAGAGTTTGAGCTAGAGCTTCCATGTCCGTTTCCTGGGATTCCATCTCCTATAATGTCCTTGCTGTGTATCTTCAAAGAAGTCCCTTTCTCTGTGGGTCTCCTCAAGTCTTCCTGTGACCCAGAAGGACAATTTTTACAGCGTCTGGTTGGGACAGCAGGGCCAGACCAAAATAGTCCACTCCTGGGCTCTGATTCCTGACCTTTATGAACTTACAAACACCAGATCTTTGAACTTCATGTCACCCTCCCACTCTTCTTAAAAGTGCCATGCAGCACTTTTAAAATTAGAGTGAATTAACTCTCTTTGTTTTCAGAATTTGGGACAGTGTAAAACTGGGGCTGGAACTCATTGTTTTAAAGGAACTCATTGTTTTAAATATTCTTAGAGGGCAATAGCAGCTTATGTTGACTGAGTTCTTACCTGTGGGTCTGACATTGGGCCAAGATTTATATCCTCTCTTCTACTATCCTGCATGGTAGGTCTTGTTATGAGTACTGCTTTGAGAGATGATAAACTCAAAGCAGAAAGAGGTCAGATTCATTGCTAAGGTCAACAAGTATGCATGGTAGTAGATTGTATATGACCCTGGAAAAAATGAATCTGGTCCTACTTCAGACATCAGGAGGAAGCTCTCACTGTATTTGAGGCCCATGAGAGAGTTCATCCTCATGGTCTCTCTTGGTTACTCTGGGGGATCACCAAACAATATTCTTTCAGTGATAGTTCTCTCTTCCTAATGGCATTAGGACTGCTGAAATCAAGCACAGCTACTGAAACAACACTTTGGGAAGGCATGGAAGGTACTGGAGTCACAAGAAAACATTAATTATTTTTCAGTTATGCTAGACACAAGGGCACAACCCAATAAAATGTTGATTCTCTAAAGGCTTCTAGATAGACTATAATTGTCAGTGAGGCAATTGGATAGTATGTTTTAAGACTGGAACTTCTTCAAACACTTCTTGTTTTAAATTCACACTATTCAGTGCCACCATTCATGAGTTAATAACCAAGACCTCTAGCCTGATCACATCCCTGAAATGTAGTTGAATTTCCCAGGTGGGCGTTGTGTAGGTTATTCTCCTGGCTTGGAACAGCATGAATGGAGACAATTCTGAAATGAAATGTCACAGAATTGTTCAACCCACTGCAATAAGAATTTCCTGAGCGCCTACTCTGAGCAAAGATGTAGGACAAAGGTTGGAAAGACAAGGGAAACTTAATCCTTGCCCTGAAAGGGGGTTGTGATCTAGCCTGGGTTTGGGACACGTATACAAATAACCCTTTTGCAAGGAGAGAAATGTTGCGTTTCAATGATCAGTCTTGTCCAGCATCTAAATCATCCTCTGAATGTTGAATTCATAGCTGATGATTCATTAGCTGTGGAGAAGGAGATGGTACTTATGCAGATACTTTCATGGTTATTCCATTTGTTTATTTAATTGATGGTGGCTCTTTTCCTCAGAAGTTTGTAGCAGATCAAAATATTAATGTTATCAGATGATCAACTATGTTGTGCCCACTTTGACTTGTTTCTATTTCAGGCATTTTTTTCCCAACCTTTTTGAACCTGTCACTCTCTTAACACCTTCAAGATCTGCCACTATTCCTAGGATAAAGTCCAAAAATGACAGTGTAACCACTACGAACTTCTTGTTTGCTCAGTACACACTCACCTTCTCTTGTTTATCAAATACTTCTATATGTCTGAATGGGTGCAAGGCACTGTTCTAAGTGTTTTATATCAGTTAACGTCTTTAAACCCCCAAACAATCCTATGGGGTGGTTGTGTTCCTCACTCCTCTTTCACAGATGGGGAAACTACAGCGCAGATTAAATAGCTTGCTTGAAGTCAGGCAGCTAGCGACCCAGGTGGCCTGAATCAAGTCTGCTCTCAGCTCTTCACTGCATTGGTTCTTTTAGAGCTTTACCATCTTACTCATTTAAGAGTCTTCACAGATATTTTCCTTCTGTCTAGAATTGGAGGCCCTTCCTACTCTGGCTCCATTACCACCTGTTTTTCCTTCCTGTCTTCTACCTCTTATGTCACCCTTTTAGCTCTCAGTTTAAACAGCACTTTTTCCCTGACCATTACGTCCAATGGAGTTACCGTTGGAGGAAGGGGGACCCCTTCCAGGGCCCGAAACTGGGCTCTTGTCTAACACTCGGAAATGACTTGTCCGAGGAGACACATGTGCTGACAAAGCAAGAGATTTTATTGGGAAAGGGCACCCGGGTGGAGAGCAGTAGGGTAAGGGAACCGAGGAGAATAGCTCTGCTACATGGCTCCCAATCTCGGGTTTATGGTTTTTGGGTTGCCTTTAGCCAATCATTCTGACTGAGAGTCCTACCTAGTGGTGTACGCCTTGTTCAGCCAAGGTGGATGCCAGAGAGGAGGATTCTGGGAGGTGGTCGGACATGTGGTGTCTCCTTTTGACCTTTCCTGGACTCTTCTGGTTGGTGGTGATTTATTAGTTCCATGTTCCTTACCAGGACCGCACGCCATAAAACAACTCATGCAAATGGTTACTAAGGTGCTTGACCAGGGTGGGCAGTTTCAGTCAGTGTGCTTCCTCTAACATTACTACCATATTACTTACTGTAGAAGCACCCTGTATCTTTCTCTTGTTGCATATAACATATGTGATTAATTATTTGAGTGATGAAGATATATTTTGTTTCTATTAGTTACGTAACTTGATGATAAGGCCATGTCTATGTTTTATGCACTTGGCATAGTACCTAGCCCACTGTAGGTGCTAGAACTGGATGTTCATTGGAAGGACTGATGCTAAAGCTGAAATTCCAATACTTCAGCCACCTCATGTGAAGAGTTGACTCACTGGAAAAGACTCTGATGCTGGGAGGGATTGGGGGCAGGAGGAGAAGGGGACGACAGAGAATGAGATGGCTGGATGGCATCACCGACTCGATGGACATGAGTTTGAGTGAACTCCAGGAGTTGGTGATGGACAGGGAGGTCTGGTGTGCTGTGATTCATGGGGTTGCAAAGAGTCGGACATGACTGAGCAACTGAACTGAACTGAACTGAATTACATTTAATTATACTAGTTAACTACACTTAAGTTAAATAAACCATCAGACTGGGGGCAGACAAGCAGGGAGACTCTTTGGGGTTGAGGAATGAATGTAGATGCCTGACAGGCAGAAAGCCTGACCACTGGTCCTGACAACCTCACTGACTGGCTGAACAGTATTGGATGAACTCCCTACCCTCTTGAGTCTCCTTTTCCTTATATGTAATACAGGGCCCCAAACAGCTGTGCATCCATCCTGAATACTATTATGAGGACCATATGAAAGGGGGGAAGAGCATTCATGAAGCCACTCTGTCTTACCTTTTTATGGTTGTCATGATATTTCCATATTTACTGAAATGGCATATTTGACTCCATTTGTTTTCTGTAGGTTGTTCATATGAAATTTGCATAAGAAAAATCAATCAAAGCAGTCTGATCAAGCCTCTGGGCTCAGTTACTAATTATAGGAAGCACCTAGGACAGAGGAACATGTTGAACTGCACCATGAATATGTAGTCAGACAGATCTAGACTATGGGGAATTCCCTAGCTCCAGTGCACTGGCACCTTCAACAGAAAAGTAAAGAAAACAAAGAGGTGGAGGTAGTGATGGTGGGAACTGAACTGAATCAGTTCAGTTCAGTTGCTCAGTCATGTCTGACTCTTTGTGACCCCATGAACCACAGTACTCCAGGCCTCCCTGTCCATTACCAACCCCGGAGTCCAGCCAAACTCATGTCCAATGAGTTAGTGATGCCATCCAACCATCTAATCTTCTATTGTTCCCTTCTTCTCCTGCCCTCAATCTTTCCCAGCATCAGGGTCTTTTCAAATGAGCCAGCTCTTCGCAGCAGGTGGCCAAAGTATTGGAGTTTCAGCTTCAACATCAGTCCTTCCAATGAACACCCAGGACTGATCTCCATTATGATGGACTGGTTGGATCTCCCTGCAGCCCAAGGGACTCTCAAGAGTCTTCTCTGCACTTCTTTCCCCACAGTTCAAAGCATCAATTCTTTGGTGCTCAGCTTTCTTTATAGTCCAACTCTCACATCCATACATGACCACTGGAAAAACCATAGCCTTGACTAGATGGAGAAGGGAATAGCAAACCACTTCAGTATACTTGCCTTGAGAACCCCATGAACAGTATCAAAAGGCAAAATGATAGGATACTGAATGAGGAATTCCCCAGGTCGTAGGTGCCCAGTATGCTACTGGAGATCAGTGGAGAAATAACTCCAGAAAGAATGAAGGGACGGAGTCAAAGCAAAAACAATACCCAGTTGTGGATGTGACTGGTGATAGAAGCAACGTCCGATGCTATAAAGAGCAATATTGTGTAGGAACCTGGAATATTAGGTCCATGAATCAAGGCAAATTGGAAGTGGTCAAACAGGAGATGGCAAGAGTGAACGTAGACATTCTAGGAATCAGTGAACTGAAATGGACTGGAATGGGTGAATTTAACTCAGATGACCATTATATCTACTACTGTGGGCAGGAATCCCTTAGAAGAAATGGAGTAGCCATCATGGTCAACAAGAGTCCAAAATGCAGTACTTGGATGCAGTCTCAAAAACAACAGAATGATCTCTGTTCGTTTCAAAGCAAACCATTCAATATTACGGTAATCCAAGCCTATGCCCCAACCAGTAATGCTGAAGAAGCCGAAGTTGAACGGTTCTATGAAGACCTACAAGACCTTTTAGAACTAACACCCAAAAAAGATGTCTTTTTCATTATAGGGGACTGGAATGCAAAAGTAGGAAGTCAAGAAACACCTGGAGTAACAGGCAAATTTGGCTTTGGAGCACGGAATGAAGCAGGGCAAAGGCTAATAGAGTTTTGCCAAGAGAACGCACTGGTTACAGCAAACACCCTCTTCCAACAACAGAAGAGAAGACTCTATACATGGACTTCACCAGATGGTCAACACCAAAATCAGATTGATTATATTCTTTGCAGCCAAAAATGGAGAAGCTCTATACAGTTAGCAAAAACAAGACCAGGAGCTGACTGTGGCTCAGATCATGAACTCCTTATTGCCAGATTCAGACTTAAATTGAAGAAAGTAGGGAAAACCACTGGACCATTCAGGTATGACCTAAATCAAATCCCTTATGATTATACAGTGGAAGTGAGGAATAGATTTAAGGGACTAGATCTGATAGATAGAGTGCCTGAAGAACTGTGGACGGGGTTCGTGACATTGTAGAGGAGACAGGGTCCAAGACCATCCCCAGGGAAAAGAAATGCAATAAAACAAAATGGCTGACTGGGGAGGCCTTACAAATAGCTGTGAAAAGAAGAGAAGCGAAAAGCAAAGGAGAAAAGGAAAGATATAAGCATCTGAATGCAGAGTTCCAAAGAATAGCAAGCAGAGATAAGAAAGCCTTCCTCAGTGATCAATGCAAAGAAATAGAGGAAAACAACAGAATAGGAAAAAAGAGATCTCTTCTAGAAAATTAGAGATCCAAGGGAACATTTCATGCAAAGATGGGCTCAAAAAAGGACAGAAATGGTATGGACCTAACAGAAGCAGAAGATAGTAAGAAGATGTGGCAAGAGTACACAGAAGAACTGTACAAAAAAGATCTTCACAACCAAGATAATCACAATGGTGTGATCACTCACCTAGAACCAGACATCTTGGAATGTAAAGTCAAGTGGGCCTTAAAAAGCATCACTGCCAGGAGACAGCGAGGGAAATCCTACCCATGGCAAAGGTCAATTGGGGAAGAGGCCTGATGGGCAAAGGCTAATCAGGACTCGAGGAACCCCCTGGACTTACCTGAGCATCTAACCCAAAGAAAACCGGAGTCTGACTGCCTTACTATCTTACGCCTCTTATCAAGTCCTCTAATACTTACGGGGGCTTCCTCCCAACCACCTTTCTCTGAAAACATTAATTCAGAGCTGTAGTTAAAAAGTTCTCCTCGGCTTAATAGGAGTGTTCCAATCCAAGCCCCTCTGATAGCTTTCTAACTTGCATGACAAGTTTGTCCGGGCTCTTATAGCTGCGAGTGTGACTGTTTACAGCCTCCCAGCCATGCAAGGACAGAAAGCCTAATATTCCAAAATACAGGAATTTGTTGAAGAAGTTAAAATCATCAGAATAGTACTAAAAAAGATTTCATTGTTGAATCAATGCTTGCTCCTCTATCTATTGTATCCTTGGAAATATATTAATCACATATAGAGAATATAAGTAGTAGCCTTTGATTTAACCACATCAGATCTTAAGTTAATAAATTCCTTTCTTGTAGCTCACTACACCCTTGCCTTATAGAAATGTAACTTTGTCATGTGTCTTTGGAGAATAGCACCTGACTTTAGGAAAATCACCTGAAAATAATATAAGACTTTTTCTAGCTAACTAACCTTTGTTAGGAGAGAGGGCCATAAACTGTTAGCAGGCCTCCTGGCCAGAAGATGATGTAAACCACCTAAACTTTTATATATCATGGGACATACAAAAATAAGCCCTGATCCTGATAAGGGTCAAGAATGCTGACCCTGCGTGATTTTGGCGTGCCTCTATACCTCCCTTTCTCTATCTTTTATGTGCACAACTTAGGGTATAAAAACAGCACTGGAAAATAAAGTTTTGGGCCATGCTCACTGAAGCTTGCTCTCCCCGTGTCGTTCTTTCTCTTTTTCCATCCTTTTCTCTATTCTCCTTTTTCTGGTTGAGATCCTTGGAGCGCTGGGCCCTCTGCGTTTACTTATCTGCTTGGGCTTCTAAGACCCACTCGAGGGGGTGCCCTGGTGGGGTGCCTCCAGTGATTCGAGAGGGCACCTGCGGCCTACGTATACAGAGCAAACCCCGTGCTGGGGTTTTATTGGTTTCCTGCGTAAACCAAGGAATTATCAGCCTCTGTCTCTCTCTCTTTCTCTTGCTGATGCCGACGCCGTTCATCCCGAGGATACCCTGGGCCATATCGAGGCAGGTCCCCGATACATCACAACAAACAAAGCTAGTGGAGGTGATAGAATTACAGTTGAGCTATTTCAAATCCTGAAAGATGATGCTGTGAAAGTGCTGCACTCAATATGCCAGAAAATTTGGAAAACTCAGCAGTGGCCATAGGACTGGAAAAGGTCAGTCTTCTTCCCAATCCCGAAGAAAGGCAATGCCAAAGAATGCTCAAACTACCGCACAATTGCACTCATCTCACATGCTAGTAAAGTCATGCTCAAAATTCTCCAAGCCAGGCTTCAGAAATACGTGAACTGTGAACTTCAGGATCTTCAAGATGGTTTTAGAAAAGGCAGAGGCACCATAGATCAAATTGCCAACATCCACTGGATCATGGAAAAAGCAAGAGAGTTCCATAAAAACATCTATTTCTGCTTCATTGACTATGCCAAAGCCTTTGACTGTGTGGATCACAGTAAACTGTGGAAAATTCTGAATGAGATGGGAATACCAGACCACCTGACCTGCCTCTTGAGAAACCTGTATGCAGGTCAGGAAGCAGCAGTTAGAACTGGACATGGAACAACAGACTGGTTCCAAATAGGAAAAGGAATACGTCAAGGTTGGATATTGTCACCCTGCTTATTTAACTTATATGCAGAGTACATCATGAGGAACGCTGGGCTGGAAGAAGCACAAGGTGGAATCAAGATTGCTGGGAGAAATATCAATAACCTCAGATATGCAGATGACACTACCCTTATGGCAGAAAGTGAAGAGGAACTCAAAAGCCTCCTGGTGAAGGTGAAAGAGGAGAGTGAAAAAGTTGGAATGATACTCAAAATTCAGAAAACTAAGATCATGGCATCTGGTCCCATCACTTCATGGCAAATAGATGGGGAAACAGTGTTAGACTTTATTTTTTGGGGATCCAAAATCACTATGGATGCTGATTGCAGCCATGAGATTAAAAGATGCTTGCTTGTTGGAAGGAAAGTTATGACCAACCTAGATAGCAGTTAAAAAGCAGAGACATTACTTTGCCAACAAAGGTCCATCTAGTCAAGGCAATGGTTTTTCCTGTGGTCATGTATGGATGTGAGAGTTGGACTGTGAAGAAAGCTGATCGCTGAAGAATTGATGCTTTTGAACTGTGGTGCTGGAGAAGACTCTTGAGAGTCCCTTGACTGCAAGGAGATCCAACTGGTCCATTCTGAAAGAGATCAGTCCTGGGTGTTCATTGGAAGGACTGATGCTAAAGCTGAAACTCCAATACTTTGGCCACCTCATGGGAAGAGTTGACTCAGTGGAAAAGACTCTGATGCTGGGAGGGATTGGGGGCAGGAGGAAAAGGGGACGACAGAGAATGAGATGGCTGGATGGCATCACCGACTCGATGGACATGAGTTTGAGTGCACTCTGGGAGATGGTGTTGGACAGGGAGGCCTGGCGTGCTGTGATTCATGGGGTCGCAAAGAGTTGGACACATCTGAGCGACTGAAGTGAACTGAGCTGAACTGGACTTGATTAGATGGACCTTTGATAACAAAGTGATGTCTCTGCTTTTTAATATGCTCTCTAGGTTGGTCATAGGAGAAGACAATGCAACCCACTCCAGTACTCTTGCCTGGAAAATCCCATGGACGGAGGAGCCTGGTAGGCTGCAGTCCATGGGGTCATGATTAGTCGGACGCGACTGAGTGACTTAACTTTCACTTTTCACTTTCATGCACTGGAGAAGGAAATGGCAACCCACTCCAGTGTTCTTGTCTGGAGAATCCCAGGGACCGTGGAGCCTGGTGGGCTGCCACCTATGGGGTCGCACAGAGTCGGACACGACTGAAGCAACTTAGTAGCAGGAGTAGCAGCAGGTTGGTCATAACTTCCCTTCCAAGGAGTAAGTGTCATTTAAGTTCATGGCTGCAATCACCATCTGCAGTGATTTTGGAGCTCAGAAAAATAAAGTCAGCCACTCTTTCTGTTGTAGGAAGGGGGAGGCCCCACTACAGGGCCCCAAGTGTGGGCTCTTGTCTAACACTCGGAAAAGAATTGTCCGAGGAGACACGCGCTGACAATGCAAGAGATTTTATTGGGAAGGGCACCTGGGTGGAGAGCAGTAGGGTAAGGGAATCCAGGAGAACTGCTCTGCTGCGTGGCTCGCAGTCTTGGGTTTTTGGTGATGAGATTAGTTTCCGGGTGGTCTTTGGCCAATCATTCTTATTCAGGGTCTTTCCTGGTGGCGCACGCATCACTCAGCCAAGGTGGATGCTGGCGAGAGGGATTCTGGGAAGTGGACAGAAACGCGATGTCTCTTTTCGACCTTTCCTGAACTCTTCCGGTTGGTGGTGGCTTATTAGTTCTGTATTCCTTATCAGGATCTCCTGTCATAAAAAAACTCATGCAAATGGCTACTATGGTGCCTTGCCAGGGTGCGTGGTTTTAATCAGTGTGCTTCCCCTAACATTTCCACTGTTTCCCCATCTATTTGCCATGAAGTGATGGGACCAGATGCCATGATCTTAGTTTCCTGAATGTTGCGTTTTAAACCAACTTTTTCACTCTCCTCTTTCACTTTCGTCAAGAGGCCCTTTAGTTCTTTTCCTCTTTCTGCCATAAGGGTGGTGTCATCTGCATATCTGAAGTTATTGATATTTCTCCTGGCAATCTTGATTCCAGTTTGTGCTTCTTCCAGCCCAGCGTTCCTACGATGTACTCTGCATAGAAGTTAAATAAGCAGGGTGACAATATCCAACCTTGACGTACTCCTTTTCCTATTTGGAACCAGTCTGTTTCATGTCCAGTTCTAACTGTTGCTTCCTGACCTGCATACAGGTTTCTCAAAGGCAGGTCAGGTGGTCTGGTATTCCCATCTCTTTCAGAATTTTCCACATTTTGTGATCCACACAGTCAAAAGCTTTGGCATAGTTAATAAAGCAGAAATTAAAGTGACTTAATTTTTTTTTTAAATGAACCAAATACAGTTAGTGTCTAGGGAAGCTCACTTAGGTGATAAGCTTATAAAAATTCAAGAAAAGGAGTATCATAAATGTTAGGATATTGGTTATGCATTTGGAGAGAGGACACATGAAAAGGTACCTGGGGTGGCTTGGCAACTTTCAATTCCTAAATTTTTGTCTTATAATAATTCATTATACTGTACGTTTTTGGTGTGTGTGGTTTTCTTTATATCTGCTTTATCTTTCAATAAAATTATTTTTTAAGAAGTTAAAACAATAGAAAGAAGGAACCCAGCCAATGAACAAATAATAATAATATAGAGACAGAATATGAAACAAAAGAGATGGTTGAAAACTAACAAATATCAGCAAGTTCATACACTGGTGATAGACCAAGTCACTGAGCGACTTCACTTTGACTTTTCACTTTCACACATTGGAGAAGGAAATGGCAACCCACTCCAGTGTTCTTGCCTGGAGAATCCCAGGGACGAGGGAGCCTGGTGGGCTTCCATCTATGGGGTTGCACAGAGTCGGACACGACTGAAGTGACTTAGCAGCAGCAGGCTTTTGTGGACTATTCAGCGCTGCCACTGTAGGTGAGAGCAACCATAAACAAAATGTAAACAATGAGCAGTACTGTGTTCCAATGAAACTTAATTTGTAAAAAATAGTCCAAGGATTGGATTTGGCCTAAGGCTTCTGATTTCCTGACCCCTAATTTACAATTTTAAATCAGAATGCTGCCTGACACGTCTTCCCAGTGACTTTTAGGTGAAAATAAGCCCAACCTACACCCCAAACTTTCTTTAAAGTAGTTACTAGAGGGGAGAACCCAGTTATTCTAATGCTGCTTTGTCTTTCAAAAGGCTTTGAAAAGACTTTATCTTTGGGAATTGCCCTCAGAGATGAGGTGACAGTAGTGGCAAGTCTTTGTCTTTTTAAGTTGAATTTGAGATTTGGAAATACTGTATTGTACCTCTAATCATTCCGAGCTAGTGTTGATAGGTGGTGTTTGATATCAGAAACTTTCCGGGAAAGCTCATTGTGAACTAGAGTTCAAGATGCCTTATGGTTCATTCCCTTCTATGGAGCAGACACTTTCAAATCCTTCAAATAGTTTCATGCTAAATCTGATAATCAATCTGGCTGTGGGGATAGATTTTTCTTCAGATAATGCTACTGATATCAGAGAAACAAGTTCAGCATCATATTTATTTGGATTTGGACATTATTTTGTTGTTATTGTTTCATTTTGAAGGACTCTTAGGACTGCCTATTGGAGACTTATGACTTATTTTCTGGTCATGCTGGAAACACAGTGTTTCATCATTGTTTATTACAATCCTTAAAAACAGAGTGTTGTTAATTTTCCTTGATTGATGAAAACATATGCTGTCATCTCTGACTAGTCCTACGAATATGTGGTGTAATCTTTACCAAAAAATTGACTGGATTCATTTTTTTTTCCCACAGTGAACCTATATCTTTCTCTACTTTTGCTTGATAAAGACTTATTGCATATTGTACAAATTCAGTAATGTATATCTTGTGCCTTGTATGATTATATACATATACTCTTGTGCATGTTTTATGTATATTTACTTGTATTTTTTTAAACTGCTAAAATTTCCTTTATTCATTCACATAACTCATGCAATCTTCCCTCTTTGGTGCTTTCCTTGCTTTAGTTTTTACTTTATAAAAATTAAAAAATCTTTTTCTGAACCTCTTATCTATTAGACATTTTTCATAAGATAACATGATCAGTATCATGTTCATTTTCCCTATACAAATCTTTTCCTTTTGATATTACTTTATCCCCTTGACATTTTTAACAATTTCTACTGGATTACTTTAAGATTTATTTAATTTTGCCCCATATTTGACATTAACGATTTTTATTTAAAAATCGTAATATGCAAGTATATGAACCAGATCTATCCTGACAGGCAGCCATGTGTTACTTTGAGAGCTGACATAAGTTACAACGTATCCTTGCCATAATTTTTCCCTTTGCTTTCAGAAACTTTATGAAATAAACATTGTCACTACTACAGAGTCCCATCTTATATACTGCATCATGATGGTTGGAAAGAACTTGACCTAATTAGCCTTTTAAAAAATTCACATGAGATATGAGAGATGAATTCAAGTATTTGAAGAACTGGTCATGGTGAAAGTAATTAGATTCTTTTTCTGTAAATCAGAATTCATGGGTGGAAGCTACAGCAACAGAGTTCTTGAGTTCTGATAGGGTAGGGTTAGCTCTTGTCTGATTCATCATTTGTAGCAGGTTGATTACAAAAATGATCCCAGTTGTTCATGCTGTCCTGCTGCAAAAACCCTACGTAATGTGACTTTTCAGTTCCTCACATTAAAAGGTAGATCTTATTGTCTCATCTCTTGTTTCTTTCTAGCTGTGCTTGTCCTTGTTCTGGTGAACAGAATGCGGTGGAAGTGACAGTGTGCAACTTCTGGGATGGACCTTAAGAAGCGTTGCCTGCTTCTGCTTGCTCTCTTGCCCCCCTGAAACTACCTGCTGCATGATAAAAGCTATATGGTCTAGTCACCATGTTGCCCTAGCCAACAGTCAGTCAACATGTGAGTTAGGCCATCTGGGACTACTCTAACCAACCATCCCACGATCTGAGCAGACACAGGCTGATTTAGATCAATAGACCCACTCTGCTGACCTGTGATCAATTATAAATGCATATTGTTTTAAGTCACTGAGCTTGGGCGTAGTTTGTTACACAGCAACAGCAGATATACTGTTGTAATTCCAAGATCTAGCTCAAATACATTTTATATATGTGAAAGAATGACTATAGATCAGAAACTAAAAATCAGAGCCATCTAAGGATGGGTGGAACCCTTCAGGAGAGAATGCATTTTCAACATGGTCAATGGCATAGACTGTCAGGATCATTTTTGTATCTTAATTCTGTCATCTAGTTTTCAATTATCCTCTCCCTGTCAAATGTGGTTTTGGTATGAAAGTATTTACACACACTTACAAACATCATGTTGACACTATTCAGCCTCATCTCGTTAATATTTCCCGAGTGCCCTGTGATGGCAGTGAACATTAGAGGTACAAGCAGTTGGACTGCTCTGATAGAAGGATCAGTGAATGAATATATATTAAGAAACCTGGAATTTTGCCTCAGCTCTTATAACAACGGTATAATATTGTGCAAACATTTTTCATTTAAGCAATAATACACATTTCAAATTTTTCTTCCAGTTCCTCATAACTTATATTTTAAAATTGAAAAAGATATTAATATTTGCCTAACATATAACATGAGAATTTGGTGAAAATATAAAGAATTAACAGATGAGATATATTTTTCTCAGAGTCTGTGTGCCCTCATAACATTGATTTTACTTAAATACTAGCTATTATTAGCCTGAGACCAATGTTGTCATGTTGTTTGGCATACTGTCAATTTTAATTATAATTCCTACTTATGTGGAACACATTCCCCCAGGACCTTGTGTAACTTTTCTTTTCTAAGACTCTTATTGATGGTTACAGGTTCTTACCAAAACTGCTTTATATCTCCATATTAATTTTTGTTGTTTTCTGATTACCATCAATGAAGTATTCATATTAGTGAGAAAGTAATGAAGTATTCATACTATAATTCAATTATAGAGTTAAAAATATTTTTAATGTCTTACTCTAATTTTATATTGTTTTGTTAAACAAAGTACTCTGTAATATCACTAGGCTAACTGCTATAATAGAGTTTTATTTTAATAAAACATATTGATTGGAGTATTGGTTATCTGAATCTTAGGCTTTTGTTGTTAAACCACAACTTTTTACAGAGGAACCACGCCTCACAGGAAGGGCATTCCACTAGTACTGTCAATGTGACTCCCCACAAATAACTTCTTGGGTGCTGAGTCTTAATCTATAAAGTGAAAATTATGGACATCGAATTCTTCCAATATAGACAGGCTCTCTGACTGTACATTTTAGGCTGCATCAATTGTCATGTAGATTCATTTTGCTTTGATAATTAGAGTATCTCAGAAGAAAGGGAAGTTCCCTTAACATGTTCATGAGCTAGTTGTTTTTTTTTTTGCTATTAATTCTTCAAGTTCTAAGTTTTGGATTGGGTGGTAGGAGTGGGGAGGGCTGGCTTTAGAGCACCTGATGTTGGTTAACTCAGTTTATCATGTGCAAAAATAAATCTGGCTCAAACACTGAACTCTGATTGCTTTTCTAAATAATTATTTGCCAGCACCAGGCCTCAGATTAACACCTGTTTCCACATCTCACTCTTCTTTCATGCTCATTCTGAGCTTTCAGTCATAATAAACCAGCCCTCAGCATGATTCCAATAGACACATCTTGGAAGAATTTTTACAGCAGTTTAGACCCTAATCCTAGAAGAAGGAGGTGACATCAGGTTCTTTGGACACTCCACGATAATCCCTGCACAGCAACTGACTCCCCTGGACAAGAGACCTTGAAGACGCTCTTCCCTTACGTGACATCATTCTTCCAGAGGCTGCCCTGATACCAAGCTCCCCTCTCCTTCCAGAAGGACCATGCTGCTATTTCTTCCCAGGTCCAGCGTCAGGGCAAGGGAGAAATAGGAGGCAGAAGGGTATAGCCCACATTTCCTCTCGTGAGTTCCCAAGAAATCTGTGATTTCAAAGATAATGATGAAAAAAAAAGAAAAGGATTAAAATACAGATCAGTCATTTTGTGCTAAGCAGGCCAAAAAAAACGTATATAGGATTATTTATTCATGGGTACAAAGAAGCCATCTAAATATTTTAAACACAAATTAAAATTTTAAAAATGCATGAAATGAGATTACAGTGTTTAAACTAACCTTAACTCATATGTAGTCTCAGGTATAAACCTGCTTTTGATAATAAATGGTTCTATTATCTTTCTATAAGTTTGCCCTTCCTGATGAAATTATAAATACAAAGGCAGTTTTGTGGTTATATGAGATATTCTATTTTACCTCACTATGAATTCCCACATAATTTTGCTTTGGATTGTGTTGAGCAGTTTTAAGAAACTCAGTACAGTAATTGTTAGGACAGGTTAGGAGTCTAGGGTACCTGTCTGATGTAGTAGAGAGATCCTACATGACAGTTATGGCCCCAATTCTCCCTTCTCCCAGTCTTGCTATGGAATCTTGCATGGCTTGGTGGCACTTTTTGGGGGTAAAGGATCAAAGGTCCCAGTATAAATTGTAATGAGTAAAGTGACATGTTAAGGCCACTTTAGCATACGTACCTTACTGTTATGAAAGGAGCTCAGTCCTTAGCATCAAGTGGTAGTGTTCGAATCCTGGCTTTACTGCTTACTACCCATGTGATCACAGATTATTCAGAACCTGAGTTTCACCATCATAAAATGGCCATATTCTTCTGTACCTGCAGGCATTTGGAGATTAAATCAGATGTGTATGGCACACAGAAAATGCTCAACAAATGCTCCGTTTCCATTCAGTGAACAGGAGCCATGGGAATGAGCCCAAACATGTAAGTTATTTTATGAGCAGAGAGGTCAGAGGATCAGGACGATGGTGACACAAACAAGGCTTTCTCTTGTCAGTTGTACAGCACCTGGGACACCTTTGATCAGGACAAAAGCTCTGGTTACATATGATCTGTCCCCTGAAACTAACTCATTGGCTGGGGGGAAAGGATGCAGCCGGAAGGGTCCTAGTGGCTCTGAAAACAGACTTTGCTTATCTCTTACTGATATCATATGTGGACTCTGGTGATGGTCCATATTTCTTATAGCTCCTTATTCCCCAAAACGTGGAAATAATGCCAAGAGGTTGTATCACCAAATATCTTCTAAGAACCCAGTAACAAAATAATAATGTGATTTGCATGCTGTTAATTTGTACTTCTTCATCCCTGTGATTATCCAAAGGTTTATTTATTTTTTCTATTGTCTGCTTTTTTCCCCCTTCTTGGGCTGCAGACTCTCTAAGTGCTAGAATATTCTATCCCTTTGGCTTCTCTCCAGGCTTCTTTAGAGAGAGAGCGAGAACACAGTCAACAATGGCAATTTCCTGTCTGCCTTCCAGCTACCTCTGTGAGGCAAAGATTCCAAAGCCAGGTGCTTTTTGTTTTCCTTTATGGTTCTTTCACATTATCTTTCTCTACACACATACATACACTCTCACACACACACACGTCTCTACTGTGTTCCATCCATTAGGATAGACACTGGAGGTACAGTGAAGAAAAAGACACAGTTCTTGCCCTTAAGCAGCTAGTGTAACTTGTCTCTCTCTCTCTCACACACACATATTTTATATATACATATAATGCTGATGATGTCATGATACTGAAATGCTTCAGGAGGCTGAGAAGAAACATTCAAGTCAGTCTGGTTTTTTGTAGAAAAGCTTTCTGAGTGCGAGGATGCTTGAATTGAATTCTCAAGGACCTGTGGGTATTACCCAGGAGAAGGAAACAGCCTGTGCAAAGATGCAGAGAGAAGTGAGAACATTGTTTTTTTTTTTTTTTTTTTGCTTATAAGAACTATTAATTGGCAAGTAGTGTAGGAAGGTTGTAAGGAGATGAGAAATGAGACTTGAGGTGTATTCAGCAATTCCCTCCAATAGAGGCTATGAGCCTTATTAAGCCCTGGACTCTACCCTAATCATTAGGGAGTGTGTGATGGTGATGGTGTGCTGAAGGGTATCAGCACAATAAGGAGGACATTGAACAGGAAATTACATGATCAGATATGGGTAGCTGTGCAGATTAGGGCCTGAACTATGTCAATGGTGGTACAGGTTGAAACAGGAAAACTGTTATTGGGCTTAGAAAAGATGTTCCCTTAACAAAGATGCAGATCTTCAAACACGATATGCGCCTAGAAACACCTCAGTGTGAGTGAGAGTCAAAGTAGCCCTTCTAGAGTGATGTTACTACTATTCTTCTCAAGGAGGCAGTATTTTCCAGAAGGCTGAAGAGAGTCATTTCCCAACATTCATAGTAGCTATTCATTCATTCGACAAATATTCATTGAGGCACTATACTGTTTTAGTCTCTATAATAGGTCCTTCAAGGTTTTTTCAAAATGCTGTTTATTTATAGTTTTACCCTTCAGCTAAATTCTTTAAACTCTAGATCCATTCACCTATACCCTTACCTGCCTGTGATATTCATTCCTGTGACCACTATCTAGGTATCAGTTCAGCTCAGTTCAGTCACTCAGTCGTCTGACTCTTTGCGACCCCATGAATCACAGCACGCCAGGCCTCCCTGTCCATCACCAACTCCCGGAGTTCACTCAAAACTCATGTCCATCGAGTCGGTGATGCCATCCAGCCATCTCACTCTCTGTCGTCCCATTCTCCTCCTGCCCCCAATCCCTCCCAGCATCAGAGTCTTTTCCAGTGAGTCAACTCGTTGCATGAGGTGGCCAAAGTATTGGAGTTTCAGCTTTAGCATCAGTCCTTCCAATGAACACCCAGGACTGATCTCCTTTAGAATGGACTGGTTGGATCTCCTTGCAGTCCAAGGGACTCTCAAGAGTCTTCTCCAGCACCACAGTTCAAAAGCATCAATTCTTCGGCGATCAGCTTTCTTCACAGTCCAACTCTCACATCCGTACATGACCATGGGAAAAACCATAGCCTTTACTAGATGGACCTTGGTTGGCAAAGTAATGTCTCTGCTTTTTAATATACTATCTAGGTTGGTCATAACTTTCCTTCCAAGGAGTAAGTGTCTTTTAATTTCATGGCTGCAATCAGCATCCACAGTGATTTTGGAGCCCCAAAAAAATAAAGTCTGACACTGTTTCCACTGTTTCCCCATCTATTTCCCATGAAGTGATGGGACCAGATGCCATGATCTTAGTTTTCTGAATGTTGAGCTTCAGGCCAACATTTTCACTCTCCTCTTTCACTTTCATCAAGAGGCTTTTGAGTTCCTCTTCACTTTCTGCCATAAGGGTGGTGTCATCTGTATATCTGAGGTTATTGATATTTCTACTGACTATCTTGACTCCAGCTTGTGCTTCTTCCAGCCCAGCGTTTCTTATGATGCACTCTGCATATAAGTTAAATAAGCAGGGTGACAATATACAACCTTGACGTACACCTTTTCCTATTTGGAACCAGTCTGTTGTTCCATGTCCAGTTCTAACTGTTGCTTCCTGACCTGCATACAGGTTTCTGAAGAGGCAGGTCATATAGTCTGAGATAAAGCAAGCTTGTAGCAGATGTTTTCTGAATGAATTGGTTGTTAACCATAACCCTGCTGTACAGGAGGAAAGGCAATGTAGAACGACCAAGGTCATGTAGAAGGAGGGAGCCCCTTACTTCATGCCTCCCGTTATCACTTCCCCTCTCAGAATCACGTAGTGGCCTTTTCCTCTCTCTCTCTGGTAACCCTTGAGGAAGCAAACCATGGGAGGAAATCAACAGGGCCTCCAGAAGACCTTTGATGATAGATGTATCTCATTATAGTAAACCTTAAAGGGGATAATCACTAACAATTAAATAAAAACTGAGGAGTGGTCTAGGAAATTGACAGTGATGTACATTTCTTTCTGGAGAATTGAATCGTGGGGTGACACTCATCTTTGCCTTGAGTCTGGGATATAGTATTGTTTTGGATTTGATGACTTGGTTGGGATGGGGTTAGTTTCAGGACTTCCACTTAGTCTTCCCCACTTTAATGGCATTTAAACTTATAGGCCAATAGAAGAGTTTTGCCATTACCAATATGTTTTTTTTTACTAAACGTTTTGGAACAACGGCAATGTCTTCCAGGTAAGTCTTTGGACCAAGTAGATTTACTTTTTGTAAATCTGGTGCCAGGACTCCATTTATTATCTGGCTGCCAAAGGACCCCACTCTAATAGGGGGCCAGAATGACACTGGGTTCCTGAGTATCAGTATCTACTTGGGTATTATGTTCAACTGTTTTCAAAATGTCTGGATATTTCTCTTTCCCAGTATGTGGTTATTGGAATAAATAGTTGTAAGTTCCTTTGTAAGAAAACTGCTCTGAAACCTTGGTTTCTTCCTCTTGGCTGCTTACAAGGGCTGAAGAAACTTCTGGGTAGGCAGAACATTTTTTCCCAAAAGGACACCAGAAAGAAAAAGATATTGAAGGATATAGGAAGACATTAAAACCATTCAAGATGTTGATGAATAGAAGAACGTGACATGAAGAACAAAGATGAAATAAGTTAAACTCCGCATCCCTGGAGTTCTGGGAGAATGCTGAATTTATCCCCTTAACAGGGAAACCTGGAATCCTCTATAAGAACCAGCAGTCTGTCTCACAGAGCCATGGAGGGGGCTAATACTAATTAGCAGAGTTTTGCACTCTCGTTATTGGTGCAAAAGGGATATGGCACAAATTGCATGGAGGACCAGAAATGGTCAATAGGAAATTGCACTGCTTCCCATGACTTGAATTAAATGGGTGATGAATGAAAGTACTTAAAATCTGTGCTTGGCACTTATTGGGTCTTCAATAAGTGCTGACCATTTTCATTATTATCATTTTCTCTTCAAAGGCATCTAGGATGCAAGGCAGAGCCTGAGAGACTCAACAAACCTGTAATCTCTCTGCTGGTGGACCCCACCAGTAACCTTCCCTTGTATTTTCCCATCCAAAATTTTCTTCATTATCTATGAAAATCAGGGTCAGGAATTTCAAGAACTCCTGGAGGTGAATGATGTTTTCAGTTCTCCTTCTAAAGTAATGATCATAATTTTGAAAGAGAAAAGAAAATCTGAACAGGTGTTGTCTAGCTCCAGTTCAGTTCAGTTCAGTCGCTCAGTCGTGTCCGACTCTTTGCGACCCCATGAATCACAGCACACCAGGCCTCCCTGTCCATCACCAACTCCCAGAGTTCACTCAAACTCATGAGATGCTATCAAAGATTTAGTTTTCTCAAATATGGCTCATGAAAGCAAAATGACAAGAGGAAGAGTACACATCAAAAACACTAGGAAGAGTAAAGAATAAAGTAAAAGGGCAGGAAGACTCACCAATCTAGTTAAGAAAGCTTGAAACTGAAATTTGAGGGGGAGAAGAAAAGAAAACCTATAAACTAGATATTAAGAAGACAACCAGCATTGCACAGAGAGAACAGCAATCAGGGAGGTGCCCAGTAATTTACTGAAGAAAATAACAGGGAAGATGTCTGAGAACTGTATTTATGATCTCGGATTATATACAGATTATAAGTAATAAAGTTAACCTGGAATCTTAACACTAGGAACAAAATCCAGTGACACAGATAATGCTAGGAGTTTATGGGCTAAAATTTGGAATAGCATGCAAATGTCTGTCATGTTCAAAGGAAACAAATGAATTAGAAATGATGGGTGTGCCCCAAAGCCTCAGCTTTTAATGGACATCCACAAAATTGAAGCATCGATGCATAGTAGAGACCACTGCTGGATATAAAAGGACAGAGAATATAAGGGACTTGGAGATTAGTGGTGAAGGCATAATGCACCTTACCTGCCCAGGTGAAAACCGCAAATGCTGATGTGCTAACTAAAACAGGATTCAAATGTGCGAATTCAAATGGACAAATTCTACCATCCAAACTTCTGTTGACCTTTCCTTCTGCTGAAAGCTGAGGGTTTGATAAAATGGCTTGAGGACAATATCACTTATTAGAATTCATAAACTATAGAACTATGGACTTGATGCTGATCCCATGGAAAAAATTTGAGAAACTCTAATTCAATTAAAAAAATTTAAGTAACTAATGAGATGAAACAGGCCTTAGATGGGAATACAAAGATGAATAAGACAGACATGAAGTATGCCTTCTAGTGAAGGATATAGACTTAAATATTAATAACTGACTCTATGATTGAATAAAGTTCTATTGTGAGGCATACCACAAAAGAGAAGCACTGTGTGATGTCAGACAAGATAAGGGGGATCCACTGTATGTGGGGGCAGGAAGTTCAGAAAAGACTTTCTGAAAGGAATGACATTTATGCTGTTCTTGGAAGAATTTCCTCAGTAGGAAAGTTCTGAGATGGGATGTGGCAGGATGCTGGGTCTACATGAAGGGTAGGGATTGAGGAGGAGAGTGTAGGAGATAAGGCTCCATCTTGGGTTTCTAGGCTTACGTTCTTCCATATTAATCTCTTCAAAAGAATGAAATTGCAAGGTCGTGTCAGCTTCAGAAGATGTCTCCAGGAGCATTCCAAGGCCTCTAACCTCAGGGTAGGCACTGACATGTGGAAAAAGGGTAGGGTTAGAACTATTTGTAGTGGTTCCAGGGGGCATAACTGACTGCAGTGTGCTTGTTACAGGGATGTGAAATGTATGAGAGGTCCTTCTACAGCTACAGCTGCCCAGGGATGGAAAGACCTGCCTGGGAGGAGACGGCTGCTTTACCTGAACTCATGTGACAGGGTTAAGTGCTGCTGCTGCTAAGTCATGTCAGTCACATCCGACTCTGTGTGACCCCAGAGACAGCAGCCCAACAGGCTCCTTTGTCCCTGGGATTCTCCAGGCAAGAACACTGGAGTGGGTTGCCATTTCCTTCTCCAATGCATGAAAGGGAAAAGTGAAATTGAAGTTGCTCAGTAGTGTCTGACTATTAGCGACCCCATGGACTGTAGCCTACCAGGCTCCTCTATCCATGGGATTCTCCAGGCAAGAGTACTGGAGTGGGTTGCCATTGCCTTCTCTGGACAGGGTTAAGTGGGGACCAATAAATACCTTTGAGGGTTATATTATTAGAAAGCAGCTGTTTCATTTGTGAAGTTGGACAATGTAAAATAATACCTACTTTTCAAGCATCTACTCTGTGGTCGACATGGTTTGTTTAGGTGACAGGAACACAGAAGTGAAAAGAGTACCCATTTTGTCAAGTGGCAGGAAAAAATATGATATCATAGAGAAAATGTTCTTTCATGTGCTTTGGCTGGATGGCATCACCGACTCTGTGGACATGAGTTTGAGTGAACTCCGGGAGTTGGTGATGGACAGGGAGGCCTGGCGTGCCGTGATTCATGGGGTCGCGGAGAGTCGGACACGACTGAGCGACTGAACTGAACTGAACTGAACTGAATATCTTAACTCCAATCCCAACACCCTATCGCACTAAAACCAAAAACTTTCTTACACTTGCAGCTGACACATCTAGATGGGGCTCCACCCACACAGCCTGCTTATTGGTCTAGTGGAAAACTCAGCAGTGGCCACAGGACTGGAAAAGGTTAATTTTCATTCCAATCACAAAGAGAGGCAATGCCAAAGAATGCTCAAACTAATGCACAATTGCACTCATCTCACACGCTAGTAAAGTCATGCTTAAAATTCTCCAAGCCAGGCTTCAGCAATATGTGAACTGTGAACTTCCAGATGTTCAATCTGGTTTTAGAAAAGGCAGAGATCAAATTGCCAACATCCACTGGATCATGGAAAAAGCAAGAGAGTTCCAGAAAAACATCTATTTCTTCTTTATTGACTATGCCAAAGCCTTTGACTGTGTGGATCACAATAAACAGTGGAAAATTCTGAATGAGATGGGAATACCAGACCACCTGACCTGCCTCTTGAGAAACCTATATGCAGGTCAGGAAGCAGCAGTTAGAACTGAACATGAAACAACAGACTGGTTCCAAATAGGAAAAGGAGTACATCAAGGCTGAATATTGTCACCCTGCTTATTTAATTTATATGCAGAGTACATCATGAGAAACGCTGGGCTGCAGGAAGCACAAGCTGGAACCAAGATTGCTGGGAGAAATATCAATAACTTCAGGTATGCAGATGACACCACCCTTATGTCAGAAAGTGAAGAAAACTAAAGAGCCTCTTGATGAAAGTGAAAGAGGAGAGTGAAAAAGTTGGCTTAAAGCTCAACATTCAGAAAACTAATATCATGGCATCTGGTCCCATCAGTTCAGTTCAGTCGCTCAGTCGTGTCCGACTCTTTGCGACCCCATGAATCACAGCACGCCAGGCCTCCCTGTCCATCACCAACTCCTGGAGTTAACTCAAGGTCATGTCCATCGAGTTGGTGACGCCATCCAGCCATCTCATTCTCTATTGTCCCCTTCTCCTCCTGGCCCAATCCCTCCCAGCAGCAGAGTCTTTTCCAGTGAGTCAACTCTTCACATGAGATGGCCAAAGTACTGGAGTTTCAGCTTTAGCATCAGTCCTTCCAATGAACACCCAGTTTTGATCTCCTTCAGAATGGACTGGTTGGATCTCCTTGCAGTCCAAGGGACTCTCAAGAGTCTTCTCTAGCACCACAGTTCAAAAGCACCAATTCTTCGGCGATCAGCTTTCTTCACAGTGCAACTCTCACACCCATACATGACCACTGGAAAAACCATAGCCTTGGCTAGATGGACCTTTGTTGGCAAAGTAATGTCTCTGTTTTTTAATATGCTCTCTAGGTTGGTCATAACTTTCCTTCCAAGGAGTAAGCGTCTTTTAATTTCATGGCTGCAATCAGCATCCACAGTGATTTTGGAGTGCAAAAAAATAAAGTCTGACACTGTTTCCACTGTTTCCCCATCTATTTCCCATGAAGTGATGGGACCAGATGCCATGATCTTTGTTTTCTGAATGTTGAGCTTCAAGTCAAACTTTTCACTCTCCTCTTTCAATTTCATCAAGAGGATTTTTAGTTCCTCTTCACTTTCTGCCATAAGGGTGGTGTCATCTGCATATCTGAGGTTATTGATATTTCTCCCAGCAATCTTGATTCCAGCCTGTGCTTCTTTCAGCCCAGCGTTCCTCATGATGTACTCTGCATATAAGTTAAATAAGCAGGGTGACATATTCAGCCTTGATGTGCTTCTTTTCCTATTTGGAACCAGTCTATTGTTTCATGTCCAATTCTAACTGTTGCTTCCTGACCTGCATATAGGTTTCTCAAGAGGCAGGTCAGGTGGTCTGGTATTCCCATCTCTTTCAGAATGTTCCACAGTTTATTGTGATCCACAGTGTCAAAGGCTTTGGCATAGTCAATGAAGCAGAAATAGATGTTTTTCTGGAACTCTCTTGCTTTCTCCATGATCCAGTGGATGTTGGCAATTTGATCTCTGGTGCCTCTGCCTTTTCTAAAACCTGCTTGAACATCTGGGAGTTCATGGTTCATGTATTGCTGAAGCCTGGCTTGGAGAATTTTGAGCATGACTTTACTAGCGTGTGAGATGAGTGCAATTGTGCGGTAGTTTGAACATTCTTTGGCAATGCCTTTCTTTGGGATTGAAATAAAGACTGACCTTTTCCAGTCCTGTGGCCACTGCTGGGTTTTCCAAATTTGCTGGCATATTGAGCGTAGCACTTTCACAGCATCATCTTTCTGGATTTGAAATAGCTCAACTCGAATTCCATCACCTCCACTAGCTTTGTTAGTAGTGATGCCCACTTAACTTCACATTCCAAGATGTCTGGCTCTAGGTGGGTGATCACACCATCATGATTATCTTGGTCGTGAAGATCTTTTTTGTACAGTTCTTCTGTGTATTCTTGCCACCTCTTCTTAATATCTTCTGCTTCTGTTAGGTCCACACCATTTCTGTCCTTTATTGAGCCCATCTTTGCATGAAATGTTCCCTTGGAATCTCTAATATTCTTGAATAGATCCCTTGTCTTTCCAATTCTGTTGTTTTCCTCTATTTCCTTGCATTGATCGCTGAGGAAGTCTTTCTTATCTCTCCTTGCTATTCTTTGGAACTCTGCATTCAAATGCTTATATCTTTCCTTTTCTCCTTTGCTTTTCACCTCTCTTCTTTCACAGCTCTTTGTAAGGCCTCTTCAGACAGCCATTTTGCTTTTTTGCATTTCTTTTCCATGGGGATGGTCTTGGTCCCTGTCTCCTGTACAATGTCACGAACCTCCGTCCATAGTTCATCAGGCACTCTATCTATCAGATCTAGTCCCTTAAATCTATTTCTCACTTCCACTGTATAATCATAAGGGATTTGATTTAGGTCATATCTGAATGGGGTGGCCCCATCACTTCATGGTAAATAGATGGGGAAACAGTGGAAACAGTGAGAGAGTTTATTTTGGGGGGCTCCAAAATCACTTTAGGTGGTGATTACAGCCATGAAATTAAGACACTTACTCCTTGGAAGGAAAGTTATGACCAACCTAGACAGCATATTAAAAAGCAGAGACAGTACTTTGTCAACACAGGTTCATCTAGTCAAGGCTATGGTTTTTCCAGTGGTCATGTATGGATGTGAGAGTTGGACTATAAAGAAAGCTGATTGCCAAAGAATTGATGCTTTGAACTCTGGTGTTGGAGAAGACTCTTGAGGGTCCTTTGGATTACAATGAGATCCAACCAGTCCATCCTGAAGGAGATCAGTCCTTGGTGTTCATTGGAAGGACTGATGTTGAAGCTGAAACTCCAGTACTTTGGCCACCTGATGCAAAGAAGTGACTCATTTGAAAAGACCCTGATGCTGGGAAAGATTGAAGGCAGGAGGAGAGGGGACGACAGAGAATGAGATGGTTGGATGGCATCACCTACTCAATTGACATGGGTTTGGGTGGACTCTGGGAGTTGGTGATGGACAGGGGGGCCTGGCGTTCAGCGGTTCATGGGGTCACAAAGAGTTGGACATGACTGAGCAACTGAACAGCACTGAACTGAGCCCCCTCTCATATCCATTCCCTCATTTGTTCCCAGTTGTGGTTCTCTTCTGTTTTTTGTGGTTTTCCATTGACCTGGTCCTTGATGTCTAATTGCAACTCTGTTTTCAATGAGCCAGCCCGTTGGATCAAGGCAAATTTGGTTTCTTACTCTAGGCACTGTCTCTGGGCACAATGCACCATCCTTTTCCTTTTACTCCTGGTACCTCTGCTGTTCCTCCCTTAGTCCCTGGCTTCCCCACAGCCCCGCCTCACTGTCACTCCATTGGGAAGAGTGGCCCATAAGTGCTGGAAAGGTCATTTGAGAGCTGTGGTCATTTCAGCTGTCTTGGGAGGTCAGACTTTGGGGATAAGCAGAAGTTCTTTGGAGGGAGAAGGGCTGGGAGGGAATTTCAGGTAGGAAAGCAACTAATACATCCCAACTTCCCAGAAATGAATTTCTCACTCTTCAGGTGGCAACGTGGAAGAGCATTACTAAATTGGGTAACAGAAATCAGGAGTTGTGACAACTCAGTTCCCTGACCTTCCCCATATCTCATACCCAGTTTACTACCTGAATGTAAATGTATCTGCCATTCTGGCCCCAACACGTCAGAATTTTAAAAATGATGTGACGTGTTATTGTGACTTAGATTCCCAGAAGAGATCCTTGGAGACAGACATTTTAATCTAAATTAATCCATGACTATTAACTAGAGTTCCATTGTGATGCACACAATAGCTTTTAATTATTGATTTATTTAAACAAAGTCTTGGTGGAAAGGCCACTTGGGTAAGAGCAGTATTTGTAAAACCAGACACTGACATAGTTACAGCCCGCACCCTGCCTTGTAAGGACAATCTCAGAAAGAGCAAGCTTTTCTTTCCTGCTTCCCAGGCCTGGGGTATCTCATTCTTAATGCATATCTTCTCTGCTAAGCTGTCTGATCACAGGCTGCCAACTAGACCTAATGGAAGAGAATAATACTCTCCAAGGTGAACCTATGTAATTTTTTTCTTTGGAGTCTTTTTTTGTTATACTTATCTTTGGCAAATGTTTTTATATCTAAATTGTCAAACTGAAAGGAATGAAGTGCTGTTAAGGTGTCAGCTGAGAATTCTAAAGGGAAAGTGGGCTCCTGGGACCCAGGGCAAAACACTGGCACTTGGAACATTCGAGGTACCCTGAATGATGGTGCTGAGCTTTGCCAGTCTAATGAGATTTTCAGAAAGCGTGTGGGATAGGAGCCCACTTGTCTTGGAACATGTATGTGCTTGGATGGACTTTCTCACCTCTTTCTCCAAAACAGTGTAAAGAATCAGGAACACCTCTGGGCACATCTGCAACAGACAGAAGACCGGTGGCTCTATGCATCCTGAAAAGAGATTCAGGCTACAGATCGGAAACATTGTGTTCTCCTTCTCCTGCTGCTTCTGTAATCAGCCATGTGACTTCAGACAGGTCACTGACCCTGAGCCTCATGTTAATCACCTATAAAATGTGGTGGGTGTACCCCATAAGGATTTTTTCTGCTGGAACAGACTCAGTTCAGTTCAGTTGCTCAGTCGTGTCTGACTCTGCAACCCCATGGAATAAATACAGCATGCCAGTCTTCCTTGTCCATTACCAACTCCTGGAGTTTACTCAGACTCATGTCCATTGAGTCGGTGATTCCATCCAACCATCTCATCCTCTATTGTCCCCTTCTCCTCCTGCTTTCAATCTTTCCCAGCACCAGGGTCTTTTCAAATGAGTCGGTTCTTTGCATAAGTTGGCCAAAGTATTGGAGTTTCAGCTTCAGCATCAGTCCTTCCAGTGAATTTTCAGGACTGATTTTCTTTAGGATGGACTGGTTGGATCTCTTTGCCGTCCAAGGGACTCTCAAGAGTCTTCTCCAACATCACAGTTCAGAAGCATCAATTCTTCTGCCCTCAGCTTTCTTTATAGTCCAACTCTCACATCCATAAATGACTACTGGTAAAACCATAGCTTTGACTAGACAGACCTTTGTTGGCAAAGTAATGTCTCTGCTTTTTAATAATTCAAAGATGCTTGCTGGAACAGACTAAGATTCTATATACGACTTATTTCCAGATACTTTATAGTAGATTGGGCTAAATCTGCTTCAGAATGTTAACTTGGTGCCGAATGAAGTTCAGGACCCTATAGAGAATTATTTCTAAATAATCGCTATCAGAATCAGGGTTTGGATCCTGATGACCTGGGTCAGAGAGGTTCCTTATTTTTGTTTTTCCAAATTGTTCAGTATATATGGCACTATTGTGCCAAAATAGATGTTGAGAGTCCATCTTACATTTATGAAATACAAAAGAACGAGCCAACTACTGTAAGGGAAGTAAAATTTTCCCTTCTTCCTTTCTAAATTCCTGACCTGATCTAATGATTAAATAAGACAGATAGGAGAAAAATAAATTCAATTTCATACATATAGAAGCACCACAACATGAGAGGCTCCCCAACAACTGAGGCTTACATGTCATCCTGAGCTCAGAAGGGGTTAGGGGTCTGGGTCTTCAAAGGGGAGGAAGAAAATTCACAGCAAGATGAGAAGAGCAAATGTTTGGTAAACAAATGTTTGCCGTACCATGCAGATAAGTCTGAAGTAGAAAGTTATCTTTGGTAATAGCCTGTTTCCGGGTACAAGCCTGCTATCTAAATTCTTTTAGGTCGTTAGAGAGGGGGTAAAAGTTATTCTTCAGTCTGTTGGGCTTTGGTTGTCTCCAACTTGGAGTCATCATCATGCCAAAATGGCACATTCTGGGACAACCTACCCTGAACCTCATCAGTACAAAATAGTTCTTTGATAGGCTTTTATGGGGAATATATTTGATTTTGTGGGGGATTGTGGGAACAGTATGGTATCATGGTTATGTTACAGATTAAATTGTGTCTCCTCCCCTCCTCAGAAAAAACATATGTTGAAGTTCTAATATCAAGTACCTGTGAATGAGTCCTTGTTTGGAAATAGGGTCTTTGCAAATTTAATCAAGACATTAGTGGGCCTATTCCTTTAAGACTAGTCTCCTCATAAGGAGAGGGAAATTTGGACACAGACACACAATAGAATGCCATGTGAAGACAGAGGCAGAGACAGGAGTGATGGATCTATAAGTCAAGAAACACCACAGGTTACCTACTGTCACCAGAAGTTAGGAGAGAGGCATAAAACAGATTCTCTCTCTGAACCTCTAGGAGGGAGGACACCTTGATTTTGAACCTCTAGCCTTCAGAATTTGAGACAATAAATTTCTGCTGTTTTAAGCCACCTCATTTGATGGTACTTTGTCATGGTAACTCTAGGAAACCAAACCACATTAGGTGTATAGGATCCAAAGTCAGGATGTCTTAGGTTAAAAAATCTGTCTTTTGATTTACTGTGTGGAAGCAAGTCAACCTCTCAGACTCAGTTTCCTTATCTGTAAAATGGGGATATAATTATACCCATCTGATAGTAAAGTTATGAAGATTTAATGGGGTAATCCTTGAAAAGAGACTGGCAGTAGATTGTGATAACTGTTAGCTGTGATCGTCATTCTGTTCTTGCGTCTTAACCTGAAGACTGACTCTTCAGGCCTTTGAAGGTGGGGAACATATTTTATACCATTTCACCTAGTAGTAAGTGTTCCAAATAGTATCTGCTCAACAAATATTTGCCACTGCTAGTAACAGAAGTATAAAGTTACTTCAATTTTGTTAAAGTCCAACTGAATAAGAATGAAGATGAACATAGCCTCTTAGGGTCTCCTCTCAACACCTGAGTTTTTCTGGGTAACATTCAGACATTATAGTGAGGAAAGAAGAGAGAGTGTGGGTTAGAGGCTAATTCTGGTTGTGTCACTTAACTGGTTTTGTGTCCTTGGTGCAGTCGTTGCATCCTTCTGAGCTTCAGTTTCCTCCCTTGAAAAATGGAGATGGGGAGGGAAAGAGGTTTGATGTTTACCTTCCATGGTGCTCTACCTCTTGGAGGGGCCTGACTAGGTCTGGTTCTTCCCACTCAAGGTGGTCTCCCCAAACTCTCCAACCCCAGACACTCTCTGAGCAGCTGCATTGCTTTCAGAGACTATCTACATGAATAATACACCTTAACAAGAATTATAACTAATAATTTAATGGTTCAGACACACACAACAACACATGCACAAAATAATCAGACTCAATAAAGGCAACATCATAAGTTTGGGTTAACCTTGGTAGTTTTGGCTATTGTGGAAAATGTACCTTTGGCAGCCCACAGCTGCATTGGTGTGAGAATCACTGGATTTGGGGACATGTCTTGTAGAACATGTGCTTTGGCTAAAAAGACCCTTTGTAGCTAGCAGATGTCATACATGTGTGCTATGTCACTCAGTCATGTCTGACTCTTTGCTATCCTTTGGACTATTGTCCACCAGGCTCCTCTGTCCATGGGATTCTCCAGGCAAGAATATTGGAATGGATTGCCATGCCCTCCTGCAGGGGGTCTTCCTGACCCTGGGGTTGAAACCCCATCTCCAGCAGCTCCTGCATTGTCAGGCAGATTCTTTACCACTGAGCCACCTGAGAAGCCCCAGCAGATGTCATGAGGCAGGCCAACTTTAAAGGCCAGGCTGCATTGTCTTTTGGCAAACATTTAAAGTCTATTAGCACAGTGTGGAGAATTGTGGAGGGAGAGGTGCTCAGAGAGCCCTGGGGAGAGCAGGACTTGTGAGAGTGATAGATGAGGTGTGTTTAGTGAGGACTGCACAAATTGTTTTCTTTTAACAAGACAAAAAAAATCACTGAAAACATCAACTGATTTTGGCTTGCTAATTATGCTTTGCCTTTCCTCACTTAACTAAAGCTTTGACGGCCCTAAATTTCCTAAAAGGCCTTGTTAGGAAAAATAAACTTGGGGTTTAATTGTGTAAACACACTATGTGTATGTTTAATTTTTAGACTTCCTAGGGAGTATCCCACATTTTTGTGGATTCATTCATTTGTTCATATAACTACTTTTATTGGGCCCCTACTCTGTCTCAGATATACTGCTAAATACAAGAATTGTTAGCTACATGCTTGTTGCAACTAATTAGGATGTTCAGTTCAGTTCAGTTCAGTCGCTCAGTCGTGTCCGACTCTCCGCGACCCCATGAATCACAGCACGCCAGGCCTCCCTGTCCATCACCAACTCCCGGAGTACACTCAAACTCATGTCCACAGAGTCGGTGATGCCATCCAGCCATCTCATTCTCCGTCGTCCCCTTCTCCTCCCGCCCCCAACCTTTCCCAGCATCAGAGTCTTTTCCAGTGAGTCAACTCGTCTCATGAGGTGGCCAAAGTATTGGAGTTTCAGCTTCAGCATCAGTCCCTCCAATGAACATCCAGGATTGATCTCCTTTAGAATGGACTGGTTGGATCTCCTTGCAGTATAAGAGAGACCAGATGCCATGATCTTTGTTTTCTGAATGTTGAGCTTCAAACCAACCTTTTCACTCTCCTCTTTCACTTTTATCAAGAAGCTTTTGAGTTCCTCTTCACTTTCTGCCATAAGGGTGGTGTCATCTGCGTATCTGACGTTATTGATATTTCTCCCAGCAATCTTGATTCCAGCTTGTGCTTCTTCCAGCCCAGTGTTCCTCATGATGTACTCTGCATATAAGTTAAATAAGCAGGGTGACAATATACAACCTTGACGTACTCCTTTTCCTATTTGGAACCAGTCTGTTGTTCCATGTACAGTTCTGACTGTTGCTTCCTGACCTGCATATAGGTTTCTCAAGAGGCAGGTCAGGTGGTCTGGTATTCCCATCTCTTTCAAAGTTTTCCACAGTTCATTGTGATCGACACAGTCAAAGGCTTTGGCATAGTCAATGAAGCAGAAATAGATGTTTTTCTGGAACTCTCTTGCTTTCTCCATGATCCAGAGGATGGATCTATTCTTAGCAACTTTCAAATATGTAATACAGTATTATAAACTGTAGTTACCATGCTATATATTATATATCCATGCGTTATTCATTTTATAGCTGGAAGTTTGTACCTTTTGACTACTTTCACTCATTTTATCATGGCATCTGGTCCCATCCCTTCATGGGAAATAGATGGAAAAACAGTGGAAACAGTGTCAGACTTTATTTTTTTGGGCTCCAAAATCACTACAGATACTGATTGCAGCCATGAAATTAAAAGACGCTTGCTCCTTGGAAGGAAAGTTATGACCAACCTTGATAGTATATTAAAAAGCAGAGACATTACTTTGCCAATCAAGGTCCGTCTAGTCAAGGCAATGGTTTTTCCCGTGGTCATGTATGGATGTGAGAGTTGGACTGTGAAGAAAGCTGATCGCCGAAGAATCGATGCTTTTGAACTGTGGTGTTGGAGAAGACTCTTGAGAGTCCCTTGGACTGCAAGGAGATCCAACCAGTCCATTCTAGAGGCGATCAATCCTGGATGTTCATTGGAGGGACTGATGCTGAAGCTGAAACTGCAATACTTTGGCCACCTCATGCGACGAGTTGACTCACTGGAAAAGACTCTGATGCTGGGAAAGGTTGGGGGCGGGAGGAGAAGGGGACGACGGAGAATGAGATGGCTGGATGGCATCACCGACTCTGTGGACATGAGTTTGAGTGAACTCCGGGAGTTGGTGATGGACAGGGAGGCCTGGCGTGCTGTGATTCATGGGGTCGCGGAGAGTCGGACACGACTGAGCGACTGAACTGAACTGAACTGAACCCTGGTGGCTTAGACAATAAAGAATCTGCTTACAATGCAGGAAACTTGAGTTTGATCCCTGGGTTGGGAAGATATCCCTGGGAAGGGAGTTCATGGGGTTGCAAAGAGTCAGACAAGAGTGAGCAACTAACATTTTCGCACTTTTCCCCTACCTCCTACCTCTGGCAACCACCAGTCTATTCTCTACAAGCTCAGGTTTGTTTGCCTGTTTTTAGATTCTACATGTAAGTGAGATCAAGCAGTATTTATCTTTCTTTTGCTTATTTCACTTAGCATAATACCTGCAAGTTCTACCCATGTCATGAATGACGAGATTGTCTTTCTATGACTGAATAATGTTTTATTGTATGTATATACATTTTCTTTATCCATTTATTCATCATTTTACACTGGATTGTTTGCATTTATTGGCTATTGTAGATAAACTGCAGTGAACATTGGGGTGCATATATACTTTTGAGTTAGTGTTTTCATTTTCTTCACGTAAATACCCAGAAGTAAAATTGCTGGCTTATATGGTAGTTCTGTTTTTAATTATTTTTGGGAAACCTCCATACAGTTTTCCATAGTGGCTGCACTAATTTACATTCCCACAAGCAGTGCAGAGGGTTCACTTTTCTCCATGTTCTTGTCAACATTTGCTATTTCTTGATTTTTGATAATAGCCATTCTAACAGGTGTGAAATGATATCTTGTGGTTAGTGATCTTGAACATTTTTTAATGTACCTGTATACAGGTCTTCTTTGGGAAAATATCAATGGTGATTCTCTGCCCATTTCTTAGACATATTTTTTTTCTGTTAAGTTGTATGCATTCCATATTTATCTTGGATATTAACCCCCTTAACCTTTAAAAAAGGTCTTCATGTTTCAGTTGCCAGTGACCTTTCTAGTGCTGGAGCTGACATGAAGCCTAGATTGAGGCCAGTCTTGCCCTCAAGTGTTACCCATCTAATTGGGTAAGCCTGCAGCTACCCAAACAATAATAGTAGTGATAATAGCAGTACAAGTAATCGTGATAACACTACTAAGGAAAATAGCTAACCTTGATTGATTATTATGTGCCAGTTCATGAGTGGTTTAAATAGATCATGTTATTTAATCCTCATATGAACCTGATGAAAGAGTTGCTAATATTATGTCCATTTTATAGACAAGAAAGGACTGAAGTGAAATAACTTGCCTGAGCACATGTAGGTAGGAAGTAACAACACTGTGACTCCAATCAATGTGATCTGGCTCCAGAACCTGCGCTCGTAATCAATTCTCTATGTTGCATACATGAACTCTACTTTAAAAAGTTTACCAACCACAGCTTTATATACATAGAGCTAGATTATTCACTTTTATTGGAGGGCTTTGTGAAATGTTTCTGTAAATGGCATACGTGCTTGGTACACTCAAAATAAGATTTAGTTAGCAAAAGGTTGATTTATGCACTTGTCTTCAAGAACATATCTATTCTTTAGTGGGAACTTCTTCTGTTTATAAATTTTAATCAGTGTATGTACATAGCAAAGGAAAAGTTATACAGTGGACAGCTCTTTCCCTCTACTCATGAAAATGTTTTTATGGACAGTTTTTTCTAATATAGAAAAAATGTAATGAGACCTAAAATGAAAATTATCCTACTGCACAGATAACTATATTCTTTAACTTTAATCACATGTGTGTATTACTTTTTTTTTTAAATACTGAAAGATATAAAATGAAAAAAAGATCTATTTTCAATCTTGACCCCCTAATATCAAGGAAACTGGTGTGAAGTTGAATAGATACTCAACTTGCGGGTGTTAAAAGGAGTTTAAAGACACTTTCTATTGTGTGCTGGATGTTCTCTGTTTCCCCTACCCCTGAAAGTGAAAGTGAAAGTTAGTTGTTCTGTTGTGTCCAACTCTTTGGGATCCCATGGACTGTAGCCTAGCTCCTCTGTCCATGGAATTTTCCAGGCAAGAGTACAGGAGTGGGTTGCCATCTCCTTCTCCAGGGATTGAACCCAGGTCTCCTGCATTGCAGGCAGATTGTTTACCAACTGAACCACTAACAGAAATGAATATCATTTTATTCTGGATGTTAACTGTGGGGGTGTAGGTGGAAAGAAAGATTGTCAAAGAAAAAAATTCCTAATCAAGCCTCATGTTGTTCCCCAAATGTCTCCACCTGAATCTTAGGAGATGTGAGTCTTTTGGTCCTTCATTGGCTGGCTATGATCAGGCATACATTACCCTTTGACATCTAATTTAACCATGATTTGTATACTTTTATTAGTCCCCCTAATCCAGAAAAACATCTATTTCTACTTTATTGACTATGCCAAAGCTTATGACTGTGTGGATCACAATAAACTGTGGAAAATTCTGAAAGAGATGGGAATACCAGACCACCTGACCTGCCTCTTGAGAAACCTGTATGCGGGTCAGGAAGCAACAGTTAGAACTGGACATGGAATAACAGACTGGCTCCAAATAGGAGAAGAATTACGTCAAGGCTGTATATTGTCACCCTGCTTATTTAACTTATATGCAGAATACATCATTAGGAACGCTGGGCTGGAAGAAGCACAAGCTGGAATCAAGATTGCTGGGAGAAATATCAATAACGTCAGAAATGCAGATGACACCACCCTTATGGCAGAAAGTGAAGAGGAGCTCAAAGGCCTCTTGATGAAAGTGAAAGAGGAGAGTGAAAAGGTTGGCTTGAAGCTCAACATTCAGAAAACGAATATCATGGCATCTGGTCCTATCAGTTCAGTTCAGTTCAGTCGCTCAGTCGGGTCCGACTCTCCGCGACCCCATGAATTACAGCACGCCAGGCCTCCCTGTCCATCACCAACTCCCAGAGTTCACTCAAACTCATGTCCATCGAGTCGGTGATGCCATCCAGCCATCTCATTCTCCGTCGTCCCCTTCTCCTCCCGCCCCCAACCTTTCCCAGCATCAGAGTCTTTTCCAGTGAGTCAACTCGTTGCATGAGGTGGCCAGAGTATTGCAGTTTCAGCTTTAGCATCAGTCCTTCCAATGAACATCCAGGATTGATCTCCTTTAGAATGGACTGGTTGGATCTCCTTGCAGTGTAAGGGACTCTCAAGAGTCTTTCTCCAACACCACAGATCAAAAGCATCGATTCTTCGGCGATCAGCTTTCTTCACAGTCCAACTCTCACATCCATACATGACCACGGGAAAAACCATTGCCTTGACTAGACGGACCTTGATTGGCAAAGTAATGTCTCTGCTTTTTAATATACTATCAAGGTTGGTCATAACTTTCCTTCCAAGGAGCAAGCGTCTTTTAATTTCATGGCTGCAATCAACATCTTCAGTGATTTTGGAGCCCAAAAAAATAAAGTCTGACACTGTTTCCACTGTTTCCCCATCTATTTCCCATGAAGTGATGGGACCAGATGCCATGATCTTTGTTTTCTGAATGTTGAGCTTCAAGCCAACCTTTTCACTCTCCTCTTTCACTTTCATCAAGAGGCTTTTGAGTTCCTCTTCACTTTCTCCCATAAGGGTAGTGTCATCTGCATATCTGAGGTTATTGATATTTCTCCCAGCAATCTTGATTCCCGCTTGTGCTTCTTCCAGCCCAGCGTTCCTCATGATGTACTCTGCATATAAGTTAAATAAGCAAGGTGACAATATACAGCCTTGACGTACTCCTTTTCCTATTTGGAACCAGTCTGTTGTTCCATGTCCAGTTCTGACTGTGGCTTCCTGACCTGCATACAGGTTTCTCAAGAGGCAGGTCAGGTGGTCTCGTATTGCCATCTCTTTCAGAATGTTCCACAGTTTATTGTGATCCACAGTGTCAAAGGCTTTGGCATAGTCAATGAAGCAGAAATAGATGTTTTTCTGGAACTCTCTTGCTTTCTCCATGATCCAGCGGATGTTGGCAATTTGATCTCTGGTGCCTCTGCCTTTTCTAAAACCTGCTTGAACATCTGGGAGTTCACGGTTTACATATTGCTGAAGCCTGGCTTGGAGAATTTTGAGCATGACTTTACTAGCGTGTGAGATGAGTGCAATTGTGTGGTAGTATGAGCATTCTTTGGCATTGCCTTTCTTTGGGATTGGAATGAAGACTGACCTTTTCCAGTCCTGTGGCCACTGCTGAGTTTTCCAAATTTGCTGGCATATTGAGTGCAGCACTTTCACAGCATCATCATTTAGGATTTGAAATAGCTCAATTGGAATTCCATCACCTCCGCTAGCTTTGTTAGTAGTGATGCTTTCTAAGGCCCACTTGACTTCACATTCCAAGATGTCTGGCTCTAGGTCAGTGATCACGTTATCGTGACTATCTTCGTCGTGAAGATCTTTTTTGTACAGTTCTTCTGTGTATTCTTGCCACCTCTTCTTAATATCTTCTGCTTCTGTTAGGTCCATACCATTTCTGTCCTTTATCGAGCCCATCTTTGCATGAAATGTTCCTTTGGAATCTCTAATTTTCTTGAAGAGGTCTCTTGTTTTTCCTATTCTGTTGTTTTCTTCTATTTCTTTGCATTGATCTCTCCTTGCTATTCTTTGGAACTCTGCATTCAGATGCTTATATCTTTCCTTTTCTCCTTTGCTTTTCGCCTCTCTTCTTTTCACAGCTATTTGTAAGGCCTCCTCAGACAGCCATTTCGCTCTTCTGCATTTCTTTTCCATGGGGATGGTCTTGGTCCCTGTCTCCTGTACAATGTCACGAACCTCCGTCCAGAGTTCATCACTCACTCTATCTATCAGATCTAGTCCCTTAAATTTATTTCTCACTTCCACTGTATAATCACAAGGGATTTGATTGAGGTCATATCTGAATGGTCTAGTGGTTTTCCCTACTTTCTTCAATTTAAGTCTGAATTTGGCAATAAGGATGAGAAATAGATGGGGAAACAGTGGAAACAGTGTCAGACTTTATTTTTTGGGGCTCCAAAATCACTGCAGATGCTGATTGCAGCCATGAAATTAAAAGACGCTTACTCCTTGGAAGGAAAGTTATGACCAACCTAGATAGCATATTAAAAAGCAGAAACATTACTTTGCCAACCAAGGTCTGTCTAGTCAAGGCTATGGTTTTTTCCCGTGGCCATGTATGGATGTGAGAGTTGGACTGTGAAGAAAACTGATCGCTGAAGAATTGATACTTTTGAACTGTGGTGCTGGAGAAGACTCTTGAGAGTCCCTTGGACTGCAAGGAGATCCAACCAATCCATTCTAAAGGAGATCAATCCTGGGTGTTCATTGGAAGGACTGATGCTAAAGCTGAAACTCCAATACTTTGGCCTCCTCATGCAACGAGTTGACTCACTGGAAAAGACTCTGATGCTGGGAGGGATTGGGGGTGGGAGGAGAAGGGGACGACAGAGAATGAGATGGCTGGATGGCATCACCGACTCGATGGACATGAGTTTGAGTGAACTCCGGGAGTTGGTGATGGACAGGGAGGCCTGGCGTGCTGTGATTCATGAGGTCGCGGAGAGTCAGACATGACTGAGAGACTGAACTGAACTGAACCTATATTCTAATTTTAATCCTTGCAACTTGGAGGGGAAGATTTCCATTAAAATCCATTGCAGAGTCTCCCTTCTACTTGTCCATCTTCCTGTTGTCTCTCCGTCTGTCCCTTTCTGCTTGTTCTTCCTTTTTCTCTCTTTCTGTCTCTCCGTGTCTCTGTCTCTCTGTGTGTCTCTCTCTTTCTGTCTGTCTCTCTAGCACACACACACATACCCCTACTGCTATACATTTCCATTAAATTTTAGACCCCTGTCATATTTTCTGCAATGAACAGGTACATTTGACAATACATAATGGTGATGTTTGTGTGCATGTGTCTTTCTAACAATAGTCTATTGCTCACATGATTCTGTTTAAGTCCTTAACAGCATGTACAAATCCTTTGTGGGAGATGTCTGGAGTCAAAAGAGTCCTCACTCTCTTTCTGCAGGCCATCGCTGAGTGCTTCTTTCATCAATACACCATTGCTAGGCGTGAAATGGGCTATTTAGTATTTTAAGAGGCAAATGTAAATGTGTTTAATGAGCCTCAAGGGAGCTGTGCCATGGCCAGGGGAAAAAGGCTTTTAGCAGCAGATGCAGACAAAAGTATTGGATTTCATTCTCTGGGTCTCCTGAAAAGTAAAAGACAAAGAAAATGGAGATCTTGGCCCCTGATAGGGTAGGAGTCAGTCAAAACCTAAAACCCAAGCAACTGGTGTCTCCTGACATTTTTCTCTCTGGTAAAGAATTCAACAAATGGTGGTGGGACAGATGGAGTATACTGATTTGTTATAGGAGTGTGAAGCCCTGGTACTGTTGGGTATACCCTTAAGGAGCTTGAGAACATTAGCCTTGGAAAAGCAGTCTCTGCAGTAGTTTTAAGGTTCTGAACAGTGATTTTTAAAAACTGTAGATTTTTAGAAGAGTTTAGAAAAACTCATGAGTATTCCAAATCTGACTGAAATCTCTTTTTGGCTCTGTCAAAACAACATTCTTTGTCTCTTTACTAGTAAATATAAAGGCTAGTTCAGGCATCTCAGCACATTAGAAATCTGTTGAATGTCTCAAATTTACTTTGCTGTAGCTTGGGGCTGGAGTCTGGGAGACTTCCTGCCTCTGACAACTGTTTTATGCCTACCCGAGTTGGGCCAGCTCTTCTCTAGTCTGTTAAAAGTGGCGTGTTTCTGAATATAACAATGCTGATACTTGATCCTGGCAGAAAAAGAAGTGAAAAATAACTCATACTTTTTTTTTTTTTTAATGGCTTTAGGCAAGTCAGTAACTCTGGGCAATCCGTATGGTTTACATTCTACAACAGCTGAGCTTCCAACATTCTCGTCCCATGGGAGAAGGAGAAAGGCAGGGTCACCCACACTGTTTGCCATGATACCCACACTCCTTCACTCTGGTTTGGAAACTTGAAGCTGCTGTGTCCACGCTTACACTATGCCACTCTCAGCATTCCTCCTCCAGTTTTTTATTCACTTCTTCGATCTATTTGTATACCTGTGTGTCTTGCACTGGCTGACAAGTTCTGGCAAGACAAGGGTGGTGTCTTTTTCTTATCTCTTAGAGCATGGAACACAGATTTTTTTCTCTATAGAAGCCATTTGGTAGATATTTGCTAAATAATATACACCTAGTGGCAAGCCACTCCAGTACTCTTGCCTAGAAAATCCCATGGATGGGATCCCGTGGGGTTGCTAAGGGTCGGACATGACTGAGCGACTTCACTTTCACTTTTCACTTTCACGCATTGGAGAAGGAAATGGCAACTCACTCCAGTGTTCTTGCCTGGAGAATCCCAGGGACAGGGGAGCCTGGTGGGCTTCCGTCTATGGGGTCACACAGAGTCAGACACAACTGAAGTGACTTAGCAGCAGCAGCAGCGGCAGTATGTATATATATATATATTTAAGTAGTGCATTTTGGTCCTTTTGTAAAGTCCCTATTCTCTTGACAAGTCTGGATAAATGTATATTCTTGCCAGTGCTATGAAGATGTTTCACTTAAATGTTATGTGCTCATGAGCCTAAATCCCTTTCTTTTTTTAATGTGCAACTGGAGGAATATCGGAATATTGGATTGTGTGCTCTGGAATAAAACACTTAAACTCTTGGTGTCTCAAGTTTCTGTCATCTTAAAAGGATAAGAATTATTATTGCAACTGAACCACCACCACTCACAGAAACATAAGATTGAGAGTAGTAGGGAATGATTATTGCAATACTGGCTTTCTGACTGTGTGGTCTTAGGCAGGTTCCTCGAACTCTTTGAGCTTGTTTCCTTTTCTGTAACTTAGAGACAGAGTCTAATTTACAGGGTTATGGTAAAGACTGGATGAAATTCAATGAGACAATACATACACAGATTTTGGAACTGTTCTTACGGTTAACAAATGTCTGATAAACTCCATTGAGGACAACTGATTTTCTTTTAAAGAAACATGTAGAGATCTGAGACTCAAAAGTGATTCCCTCTGGGCCTGTGAAAGAGAGAACAGATCTCTAGGTCCCTGAAGAAGGGGTCACATAGCTTTCTCCCTTGCAGGATCATGAGGTGAAAGTACAGTTTCAGAGGGAAATGTCAGAGGTTGCCAGAGGGATAGATTGTAGGCCTGGACTCTGGCCTTGCTCAATATTTCCAGGCCCCAAGTGCACCTCAGAAGCATGAAATGGCAGATCTATAGAGATTATGCTGGCTGGGACAGAGGGTGTCTTAGCACCAAACACGTTGGACAGATGGTCAGTGACCTCAAGGTACTTCATAATGCCTTGAAATTCTGAAAGACTCTGAACCTCAAGCCAACACTGAGGACTGTCAGAATGACTGAAGTTGAATTTCCCACCACCCAAGCAGAAGGGGAACTCACAATTAAGTCAATTTATTGGAGAAGGAAATGGCAACCCACGCCAGTGTTCTTGCCTGGAGAATCCCAGGGACGGGGGAGCCTGGTGGGCTTCCGTCTATGGGGTCACACAGAGTCGGACACGACTGAAGTGACTTAGCAGCAGCATACAGAATGAAAGGATGGGGTGTTTCTTACATCCTTACTACCTATAACACTAAAAATATCAAATCTGCCACAGAATTTCACATAGATATTGACTCTATTTCACAATATTTGAGAGCTTTGAGGGAGGATGAATTTTTAAAATAACAAGTTCAATCAGATTACAAATTTGGCATTTTCATAAAGTGGTTTTTAAAATTTTTTTAATGGTAATTTTTAGTAGCCAAAATTCTCTGTAAATTATGACTTCTGCTCTCTGACATGACGTGGCTACCTCAAATCTTGCATAAAGTCAGACAGAATAAAAAACATTCTGATATAAATAGACAATGTATCATTGATATAATAACACAATATAGTGAAAGGGAAAGTGAAAGGGAAAGTTGTCTCAGTTGTGTCTGACTCTTTGCCACCCCATGGTGTGTACAGTCCGTGGAATTTTCCAGGCCAGAATACTGGAATGGGTAACCTTTCTCTTCTCCAGGGGATCTTCCTAACCCAGGGATTGAACTTTCAACACCTAAAATAGTTACTATAAATTATAGATCTTCAGTAAATTTGGGGGAAGTGAATTCATGGGCAGTTTGTTGACACATATTTAGAATTTCTGACAAAACTGTAAATTTTATTCACCTTAGTTTTAATGTTAGTAAACTTTATTATATTATAATCCTTCTCAGATTAGTCATTAGTATACGGCATATATGGTCCTTTACTCGAGTACTCATCTCTTGTGTTTTTCTTTGTTCCACTTTCTAATTCTCTTGACATAAGGTTTATGTACAAAGATGCAAATTTCTATTTTAAATATAATGGTTAAAAACTGGGATTACACTAAACTTCCAAATAAATTTTGAGATATTTCCAAAATTGTTATCCTGTGTATATTATAGATAAAGTTTTAAAAAATTATTTAATAGCTGAGGAAATGTTGATGTCACCAATTCAAATGAGAAAATAGGATATAGCTTAAGTGTGTGGTTCTGTAGGCATATTAGGGTGGACTTTGTACTATATTATTGAGTTGCACTTGCCTTGGAACATACTTGATCAAAAATTTCTAAGTGGAGTTTTTGAAAAATGTTAGGTGGGAGGAGTGACTGCAAACTTACACTCTGTTTCACAAGCACCTAAAATTCAGTCTTTCTTAAGGTAGAGCCAAGGTGGGGTTGGTTAATGTCCTTGTTTGAAAACTAGGATGCATGCTTAAATAAAAGAAACTCTTACCTTGGCTCAGAGATGAATAAAAGAATTATCTATGAATAGGATAAAGAATTTCTTTAGAAAATAGTTTTGGATTTCTTTTAAACCAGAGGTAAATGACTGATCAAGGAAGCAGATTACAAAACTGTTTAGCAGTAACTAAGGGCTTCCCTGGTGGCTCAGAGGTTAAAGCGTCTGCCTCCAATGCGGGAGACCCGGGTTCGATCCCTGGGTCGGGAAGATCCCCTGGGGAAGGAGACGGTAACCCACTCCAGTATTCTTGCCTGGAGAATCCCATGGACGGAGAAGCCTGGTAGGCTACAGTCCAGGGGGTTGCAAAGAGTCGGACGCGACTGAGCGACGGAACGGAAGGTTATCTCTTGATAGAGTTATGAGTTATTTTGATTTTCTCTTCAATATCTTTATTTTCTAATTTCTCAGCAATGAACATATATCAGCTTTATAATTAGAAAAAATAACAATTAAGCCCTCTAAATAGCTTGTATGCCTAGCCCTCACTGGCTTCTATATCTAGAACTAGGTAATATTTTCATTCATATGCAAATTATGACTTTGTTCCCACCTGCCCATCCGTGAAGGAATTTCGGCTCCTCTAACTGCTCTCTGGATCTTTGTAGTCTTTGTAAGAAGGTACTTTCCTTCTGAGCATCACTTTCTTTCATTCTGACTTCCTTGTCAAGCCATAGTGTATAGGCTGACACTCTTACAGTGCAGGACAAGTGACCCTTCCTGGGTGACATTTATTGGCACAGTGGCCCTGGCCAAGGGAAATGGATGCTACTCCTTCCTTTACTCCCTTTCCTCTGCATGTTCTAGGATCATTCTTCAAATTTCCCAGAAGCACAGCTGAGAATAAGGTTTTATTAAAGCCATGGAACATTGGAAGGGAAATGCATTCTAGATGTTAGCATATATCTGTGACTACAGGGTATTGCCCTCAAAACACACAGAGCAGTGAAACCCTCAAAATCCCCCTTCTACTTCTTTACTGTCCACTTGCTCAGCCTCTCTCCATTCATACCTCCTGGAATTCTCACAGCTCTTTAGGTCTTAGAGATCACATCTACAGGCATCTCAAAGAGATCAAAGTGCTTCTCCTTCCTTCTAGACTAAGATTCACCTCCTCAGGCCTCATTTCTTGTCCCAAGGGTGATTGACAGGGAATATCTTCTCCCTGGAAAGAATCTCAAGCCTTTTCCCTCAAGGGAGTGTGGCAAGGTCCTCTAATTCCAATGGAAAAATGACTGTAAATTATCTAAAAATCTCTATGTTATGTTAATTCTTTCTGGAGGTTTCAGTCTTAAATAATGCTATATACAGGACCTCAAAGGCCCAGTGCAAGTTTCTTTGTGATTTCCCAATCTAGTTCTCTTTACTGTCATCCATCATGAGTTCAAGATCAGGTTAGTGTGACCTTTATGTCATCCTCTCATATGCATTCTTGTACACACATGTACACAAACTCACATCTTCACAAGAGCAAGCAGAAGGTTTTCTGCATCAAGCAGTATAGTAAATGAAACATTTCCCTGAAAGAAGCAAGCGTGAAGAATCTGGCTAAAACCTGTACCCCACAGTTTATATTACCAAATAGAACATTTATTTTCTCACTTGAAAACACCTGCACTCAGTTTGCTTCACAGTTTTCCTTAAGAACAATAATGGATGGGGACTTCTTTTTTATTTGTGTCACTAAAGGGGTCCATTTGGAACAATTATCTCAATCAATGCAACAGTCTCCCCCAAAGATACATTCAGTTCTCTTACTTCTTAGAGAGAAAATTGCTTGGTTTTGAAATGATAGTTTTCCAGCCTGTACATAAGAAAGCTTAAAAAAGAATAATATGAGGGTAGACTTTTAATTTCACTGGAATGTCCTTTGATATCCTTATCCAAGTGTTATAATTAGTTATGCATTGAAGTTGACTTTTCCTTTGCCATGTTTCTACAGGACTTGATTTTTGCTCTGACTAACCTAAGAAATGAATGGTCAGGTAGGCAGCAGCAATTGACAATGGCTTACCCTCTTTTTCTTCTCTGTTATCATTGGCAATTGAGAAGCTGCCTTTAATGCTTTAATCCAGAGGAGTGACTGGCATGGAGATTTTCAGAATCAGGAAGTTTGATAGGTAATGAGGTAGATGTGAGACGGTGCAAGAGTTCCATTCACATCATCAGTTTCCACTACCAGTATGATCAACCAAGTGACTGGAAACACAGCATTTGAGAGAGTCAGCATTTCTCAGTTCTGCTCACATCTCTTTAGGTCTTCCATGTTCTAAGAACTGGAATGGAAAACTGGATTAAGAGCAGAAGAGAAAAAAAGGCCCAATGAAGAGCTATTTTATGTATGGGTGATTCATTTTGAAAAAGGAAAGCCAATAATAACTTCAAGTGAGTTTCAACTATTATGAAGTTGATTACAAAGAGAGTTTATGATTGGAAGTAGAGAGTCAGAACAAAAAAGAATGTACCTGTGTTGCACCAAGAATGTTACTAAGAGACTAGCAACAACTTCTGATAATAAATGTGATTTGGTACCACAGGAGGGTGTGGCATGCTACCCATAGTTCTGTATTTTACCACAGCTAAGCCAATTTCCTCTGAAGTTTGATACCTATCCTCCCCTCCCTGTGTCCCTTAATCAAGCTTATGTTTTACTTCTCTTATAAAAATATAATGTCCATCCTAGGCAGGGTGAGTGCCTTACTTCATGTAGCATATCCTATCTGCCTTACCCCTATGAACTCCTTACAAGTAATGCCACCTCCTACACCCATCTAAGAGTGATGCATCCTTCAAGGCCTAACTCACACTTTTCCTGCACTGACTGTACTTGAATGTCTACTCTGAAGGTCATACTGCATGTATTTTAGCGTGTAATTGTACACAGTAAATACTCCTTTCCTTGTGTGCTTATAACCTTTTTAATATGTAGAAAGGTTATATTTGTTATCTGCAGTTTTGCATTATTAATTTCTGACTTATGTCCATTCAGTCATTCAGTAAACATTTATTTATTGAATATTTGCTTTAGTCCAGGAACTATGCCTGGCATTGGTAGCAGGAAGAAGAGTAAGGTATTGTGTCTGATCTCAAGGATTATTTGTGTTAGTGGAGAAAACAAATGCAACCAGCACTCTCTGATAGTGCCTTAAAAGAAATTTGAAGTGAGTACTGTGAAACATCTCAAAGGAAGAAATGCCTAACTCCAACAGAAAAATCTTCATAGAGACTGGGCTGAATCTTAAAGAATGGATTGAAATTTTCCAGGCAGAGAAGAAGGATGGATATGCCAGGCAGGGGGAGCAAGAAGTGCAGAGTCAGAGCTGATGAGACTGTGACATCCTTGGTGACTGATAAACTGAACAGTGGAGGCATATGTTATGTGTGTGTGTGGTTTTGAGAGTGGGAGAGGAGATTAAAGTGATAGCCTGGGGCCAGCCTGTCAGGGTCTTTATCTGCTATGTGGAGCTAAGAAGTTTGTACATTTAGCTTTCAGAGTGCTGAAATTTATAAGAAAAGTTCTGACATATACAGATTCACTTGATAAGAAGATAATTCTTGTAAAAATATGGATTATGGACAAAGTGGACTGGTGGGAGAGAGCCAGTTATGAGATTGAGTGTAGCTATGAGATGCAGAGTGAATGAAAGTTGCTCAGTCATGTCCAACTCTTTGTGACCCCATGGACTGTAGCCCACCAGCCTCTTCTGTTCATGGAATTTTCCAGGCAAGAACACTGGAGTGGGTAACCAATCCCTTCTCCAGGGGATCTTCTTGACACAGGGATCGAACCTGGGTCTCCTTTATTGCAGGCAGATTCTTTACCCTCTGAGCCACCAGGGAAGCTATGTGATACAGAGGAAGGGCTGGGTTCTGGGAAACAGAGAAAGAGGAGAAGAAACTTTTGTGGATATGATCAGCTAAGTTAAATTGCACATGCCAGAAGGAGATGTTCAATAAATAAGCAGAAATTAGGACTTTTTCTTTTTTTTTTTTGGTAATTAATTTATTTTTTATTGGAGGCAAATTATTTTACAGTATTATATTGGTTGGTTTTGCCATACATTGACATGAATTTGCCCCAGGTTTACATAAGTTCCCCCTCCTGAACCCCCCTCCCACCTCCCTCCTCCCTCTGGGTCATCCCCGCCTGCCAGCCCCGAGCATCCTATAACATGCATCGACCCTGAACTAGTGATTCATTTCACATATGACAACATACGTGTTTCAATGCCATTCTCCCAAATCATCCCACCCTCACCCTCTCCCACAGAGTCCCAAAGACTGTTCTATACATCTGTGTCTCTTTTGCTGTCTCGTATACAGGGTTATCATTTGCATCTTTCTAAATTCCATATATATGCGTTAGTATACTGTATTGGTGCTTTTCTTTCTGGCTTACTTCACTCTGTATAATAGGCTCCAGTTTCATCCACCTCATTAGAACTGATTCAAATGTATTCTTTTTAATGGCTGAATAATACTCCATTGTGTATATGTACCAAAGCTTTCTTATCCATTCATCTGCAGATGGACATCTAGGTTGCTTCCATGTCCTGGCTATTATAAACAGTGCTGTATGGTACTGGCATAAAGACAGAAATATAGATCAATGGAACAAAATAGAAAGCCCAGAGATAAATCCACGCACCTATGGACACTTTATCTTTGACAAAGGAGGCAAGAATATAAAATGGAGAAAAGACAGTCTCTTTAACAAGTGGTGCTGGGAAAACTGGTCAGCCACATGTAAAAGAATGAAACTAGAACACTTCCTAACACCATACACCAAAATAAACTCAAAATGGATTAGAGAGCTAAATGTAAGACCAGAAGCTATAAAACTCCTAGAGGAGAACGTAGGCAAAACACTCTCTGACATAAATCACAGCAGGATCCTCCATGACCCACCTCCCAGAATATTGGAAATAAAAGCAAAAATAAACAAATGGGACCTAATTAAAATCAAAAGCTTCTGCACAGCAAAGGAAACTCTAAGCAAGGTGAAAAGACAGCCTTCAGAATGGGAGAAAATAATAGCAAATGAAGCAACTGATAAAGGATTAATCTCCAAAAAAGGACTTTTTCTTAGGAAAAAATTATCTGCATTGGATGGAGATGGGAGCCATGTCCAGGGCATGGAGCCAAGACAATAGAGGGTAGATAAGATTACTTTTGGGAAAGTGAATAGCCAGAGGGGAAGGAGGCTAAGAGGTCAGATGGATGATACAGGAAAGTGAGGGATAATTGCTAGAACAAGATCTTAGAATAGACAGAAGAAAATAGAATTCAGTAACTAGATAAAAGAAATTCTCCCTAAATATTAAGTGTTGAATGTTAGTCATTCAGTCATGTCTGACTCTTTTGCGACCCCATGGACTATATAGCCTGCCAGGCTCCTCTGTCCATGAAGTTCTCCAAGGCAAGAACACAGAAGTGAGTTGCCATTTTCTTGGTGCACCCTCTTTGAGGAAAGGTGAGAATTGTTGAAATAGAAGAGTTGAGAGTCCCTTGGACTGCAAGGAGATCCAACCAGTCCATTCTAAAGGAGATCAATCCTGGGTGTTCATTGGAAGGACTGATGCTAAAGCTGAAACTCCAATACTTTGGCCACCTCATGCAAAGAGTTGACCCACTGGAAAAGACTCTGATGCTGGGAGGGATTGGGGCCAGGAGGAGAAGGGGACGACAGAGAATGAGATGGCTGGATGGCATCACCGACTTGATGGACATGAGTTTGAGTGAACTCTGGGAGTTGGTGATGGACAGGGAGGCCTGGCATGCTGTGATTCATGGGATTGCAGAGAGTCAGACACAACTGAGCGACTGAACTGAACTAAACTGAAAGCAGTTTGAGAGTAGAGACTGCATCATATACGTGTGTGTGTATGCTTATTTCCTCAGTTGTGTTTGACTCTTTGCAATCCCATGGACTGTAGTCTGCCAGGCTCCTCTGTCCATAGGATTTTCCTGGTGAGAATGCTGGAGTGGGTTGTCATTTCCTACTTCGGGGGATCTTTCCAACCCAGGGATTGAGCCTGTGTCTCCTGTGTCTCCTGTATCGGCAGGTGGATTCATTACCACTGAACCATATTTATTTATTTATATTTATCCTTTATTGCTCATATGACATTGCCTTACACATAATAAGTCCATAATAAATGTCTATTGATTTACAATAGTTTACTTTTTGTGTATAAAACTCACCTGTTTATCTTCCTTATACTTGATCTGTTTCCTCACATTGTCAATGCTTTTTAGGTTTAATTCATAGCAATTATTTCATAAATATTTATTGTTAAATAGTTTCCTATTTTGAATTTGTTGGTTCCTAGGAAATGGGCTACTAGGTGCTTGCTTCTCAAAATGTGGCCCACAGAGTTGCAGCATCAACATCACATGCAAGCTTGCTAGAAGTGCAGAATTGTTGCCCCATCTCAGACCTACTGTGTCAGAATCTTCACTGTTACAAGAGTCCCAAGTCATCTGAGTGCACATTATAGTTTGAGAAGCACTGAATTTTTGATACCTTTCAGAATCCTTTCCTGTCCAGAATTTATTGTTTTCTTTTTCATTAGAATCTCACTATGGCTCCTTCAGGATCAGTTTGATGCTTCCAAGAACCGTTGCCCCTTGATGTACTGAATTTTACAAAATAGCAGGTGAAATTATATCCATTCAACTTAGGTTCTTCATGTTATTATGCAAACTTAAAATATCCATAGTATTAATTTTATAGTCACACAAAAACCCCGACATTGATATAAATACATTATGCTACATGGAATTCCAAGGTTTTGTTTCAGGCATAACTGAGAAATTCTCAGTTGTGTATCTGTTTTGTTGCTGTTTTCTCTCCCACTGACATATAATTTGCAAAATCACCAGTTCCACCTTTTATGATATGAAGAGTAAATCAAATGCAGAACAGAAGTCCAAACTTCCGCTGAAGAGTTAGAATTACAAGTAGAAGAGGAAGCAAAAATATTGGAAGGGACAAATCTAGGGATGCATTCATCTTCCATTCTTGTTGGTTCTTACACAAGAGCATTTGGCTCAGTTTCCAGTGGGCACTGTGACTGCCAGGTTTTTGCTTGTTCGATTGACTTTTATTGCTTTGCTTCACACTTTTAAAATGTTTGCAACCCAAGAAAACCTTGTGTAATTCTGGGTACTGATACATGAGTGTAAAGATCTTTTGAAAACAGTTTGTACAAATAACACAGTAAGTACCTTACCCACAGTTTTAGTATTTCACCTGGTACTTTCAGTTTCACTATCATTATATGAATAGTAACTTTTGGACTTGCTTACAATAAATTGGAGAAAATTGTCCTTTTTCAGAATTGTTGCTTCTGTTTCTAGAATATCAACAGAAACCCAGTGGTATTTGTTTCTAGACCGTCTCCAATATCTACTTTATTTGTATCATTTATTTTCAAAAAAGGAGCAGAGTTTCCTCTTACTAGATTAAAATATGTCATGAAAAGTAAAAGCAAATTATGCTGAGCATGGAATTTTAAACCTGAGTGAAAAACATCTGAGCACTGGGTGTTCATCTTTCTAACAAGCTTAGCAGATGGATGGGAAGTGATGTTTGCTGTTTATTTCCTCAACATATCAATATGTGAGGATGTGGTGTAAAATATGGTTTTCCTGCAAATGAGCAAAACCATGCCAGAAGAGTACAAGCAACAGAGTTTGTACTCTAAAAGAACTTTAGAAATCAGAGGGCCACTGTTGACTTAAAATCTGCCCAGTGCTTTTTACCCATCTAAATCTTAGAACGGTTATGACTGGGGTTGAAAAGATGTAATTGTTTCTGCTACTCATCTAACTGTTTCAAGAGCACTTTATTAAAGGGTTCTTTCAGGCAAGAAACACAAGGACAACTGAAAGCTATCTGCACTGATGGTCTTTGAATTAAAAAAAGAAAGAAACTGTAAATCTGAGCCACCAAAAGATGCAGTGTGTGTTAAGTGATTTTTCCAGACTTATAGCATGTATTTTTGTGACCAATGACCTTCCTTTGACTGTCAATCAGTTAAGAATTAGGCCACAGTCATGGTTTAATAGTTGGCACTGTTTGAGAATAGTTATGGGATTAGTCACAGCAGTGATGTAGTGATTTCTGCAAGAGTATCACCACTGATAAAGGGAAGTTATCAGGAAGGGTGGAATGGCCAAGCAGCGTATAAAATCCTGATCACTGTCTACTTCTTTTTGGGGATAAGTAAAACTTTCTTGTCTTTTTAGTTAAATTCTTGGTGTTAGTCCAAAACCTTTATTCTTCCTTTGTTAATTATTGTTTCTCAATGACTCTTGTTCATAGCGTATTGATCATGGGTTGCGTACATTTCCTGGAAACTAATAAAAATTCCTCCAAGCCAAGTGAAAGTTATCATCCCAAGGAGGATAATGAAGTAGCTTAAATGTTGAAAGACTCATGTTCCTGTAGGTCAAGGCTAGACATTTTAGTCACCATCTTGGTAGTAGTAACCTATAAAATTTTAATCAATGCCTGGGACAGAGAGAACTGGATGCCTTAGATACCCATTGTATTCTTTGTTACAAGTTTTCATTATCTTGGTGTCTCTGGGATTGAAGAGGGACTATTCTAAGCCACTGACATTAAGAGAAATGTTTTCATCTCAGTTTTTGAGTTGAGAGCAACACCTTTAAACTGAGAGGTAGCATTGTGATTGCTTCAGGAACTGGTGTTGGGTTTAAGCAGATTTTCTGGGAAGACTGACCCTGGGACTGATGACAGGTCCTGGTGAGTCCAGCCCTGGTTTGATCCCTTTCTGCTAAATAGCAGAGAGATGATTCTTTGATTTGTCAGAGGGTTCATAGGAACATATTATGCTATTAGAGTGGATGAGGCAGTGGCATCTGGTCTTGGGACAGGTTTAAATTTGTCCACAATTTTGTTTTGTAGCTTCCACTCTCTCTACTCTGTTGAGCTGTTCTATATAAAAGCACTGAATTTTACAAAGATATTTGTAAGGTGAGTGGGAAGCTAGGTACCATAATTGATAATGGACTAAAATGGGTAGAGGACTTTTGTTAGAAAATCTGGGTTCTAGGCCCAAATACTTCTCCATGATACTTGTCCATCCTGGGAAAGTCACTCAGTTTCTTTGACTCTAATTTTGACATTTGTATAATAGAGATTCAACTATCTGCCCTATCTATGATGCTGTTCCTTTTTGTTTAAAGAATGTTGAGTTGCCCAACATTCTTCTTGGTGAAAAGTACAAAAAAGGTTGACTGTAGAGACTGATGCCTGTTTTAGGCAAAACAATAGGGAGAGAAGTGCATTCTAAACTTTTTGGTATAGGAAGCCGTTTAATAAATTCTAGAGCAGAGAGAGGTTGATTATGTCTTAGATATAAGGCTAAAGTTATCATTTCATAAGAAATAAGATCACATTCATATGGTTATGAGGGACAAGTTTGTCTTGTAGACCAGACAGGTACGTCTTCTTTGGAAGAAATAATCCATGTGGTGGCAGGGTGTGTTTTTACCTAGGTTAGAAGAAAACAAGCCATGTGCATACTTAGTCACTCAGTCATGCCTGACTCTTTGTGACCCCATGGACTGTAGTCCACCAGGCTCCTCTGTCCATGGGAATTCTCCAGGCAAGAATACTGGAATGGGTTGCCATGCCCTCCTCCATGGGATCTTCCCAACCCAGGGACTGAACCCAGGTCTCCCACATTGCAGGCGGATTCTTTAGCATCTGAGCCAGAAAACCAGCCATAGCTAGTATGAAATCCACCAATATATTTTCTGGACCAGAAGTTAACTTTAATCTGGGTAGAATCAGTTTTCCATGAAGCCAACAAAATAGAAAGAAAGGCCTTGGACATTCCACAAATATGTGAAGCTTTCCAGTTTACAAAATGAAACAACAAACCAAGGAATTGAGAATATGTATAACCATCTAAGATGGAGGAATAATAAGGCCAGTTAATCCTCTGGAATTTCCTCTTTCAGAGGGTACTTGAGGCACACATTGTAGGGCAGAAAGGAGGAGGCTGGCACTTGAATTATACAAAGTTTTCTCAGGAACATCTGACTCCCTCATCCCATAGCTCCCTAATGTGTTTCTTTTGTGTGCTGTGCTTAGTTGTTCAGTCTTGCCTGACTCTTTGCAACCCCATGGACTGTAGACCACCAGGCTCCTCTGTCCATGGGGATTCCCCAGGCTAGAATACTGAAATACGTTGCCATGCCCTCCTCCAAGGGATCTGCCAAACCTAGGGATTGAACCCAGGTCTCCTGCATTGCAGGCAGATTTGTTCCCATCTAAGTATGGATATGTCAACTCTTCGCACCATCTAAGTATGGATGTGTCAACTCTTCGCATGAGGTGACCAAAGTACAGGAGCTTCAGCTTCAGCATCAGTCCTTCCAATGAACACCAAGGACTGATCTCCTTTAGAATGGACTGGTTGGATCTCCTTGCAGTCCAAGGGACTCTCAAGAGTCTTCTCCAGCACCACAGTTCAAAAGCATCAATTCTTCGGTGCTCAGCTTTCTTCACAGTCCAACTCTCACATCCATACATGACCACTGGAAAAACCATAGCCTTGACTAGATGGACCTTTGTTGGCAAAGTAATGTCTCTGCTTTTTAATATGCTATCTAGGTTGGTCATAACTTTCCTTCCAAGGAGTAAGCGTCTTTTAATTTCCTGGCTGCAATCAGCATCTGCAGGGATTGGATTAGGAGGGATTGGGGTCAGGAGGAGGAGGGGACGACAGAGAATGAGATGGCTGGATGGCATCACCGACTCGATGGACATGAGTTTGAGTGAACTCCTGGAGTTGGTGATGGACAGGGAGGCCTGGTGTGCTGTGATTCATGGGGTTGTGGAGAGTCGGACACGACTGAGCGACTGAACTGAACTGAAGTCACCGAGGGAAGTGTCACAATGTGTCTCTTTTCAGTTCAGTTCAGTTCAGTCGCTCAGTCGTGTCCGACTCTCCGCGACCCCATGAATCACAGCACGCCAGGCCTCCCTGTCCATCACCAACTCCCAGAGTTCACTCAAACTCATGTCCACAGAGTTGGTGATGCCATCCAGTCATCTCATCCTCTGTCGTCCCCTTCTCCTCCCGCCCCCAACCTTTCCCAGCATCAGAGTCTTTTCCAGTGAGGCAACTCGTCGCATGAGGTGGCCAAAGTATTGCAGTTTCAGCTTTAGCATCAGTCCTTCCAATGAAAACCCAGGATTGATCTCCTTTAGAATGGACTGGTTGGATTTTGCAGTGTAAAATGCAAATTATATAATCAGACCATATGGTAACAACAGAAAGTAGCCAACAGTTTCACACTGTTTCATGACCTTAAACAATAAACTATTGAGCTTTCTTCTGAAAAACATTAACAAGAACATAGTGCAACAGAGAACCTCACTTTATCTCAGATCCTAGAGAAAAGCTATGCAACGATTTGGTATCTCTGCTTCTGACCCAGAGCCACATCCAAATAAACCAATCCTAGTTTTCAAGTCAGACCCTCAAAAGGAAAAGAGTAAAGGATCATTGACTCAATGGACATGAATTTGCGCCAACTCTGGGAGTAGTGAAGCACAGAGGCGCCTGGTGGGCTATATTCTATGGGGTCTCAAAGAGTCAGACACAATTTAGGAACAGAACACCTACAACAACAACAAAGGATGTCATGAGAGCAACACAGGGCAGTGAGCACTGGGGATGGAGTCAGGGGGTCTATTTAAGTTTTATTTATGTTTCTTTTATTCTGCACGTCTCCATGTCCCTTATGTTAAAAGGACCAGCTTCACTGTTGTCATCCTCCTGGTCTAACTTTCCATGTTTCTGATTTCTGCTGAGAGATACCATTTGGTTGGGTGACTCATTTCTATTTCCTTTTCTAGCTTTCTGGTCTACTCCATTCATGACTCTGGATGTGTTCTTAATTTTACAAAGTCCCTGCTCTAACCCAGTGTAATCCTCAATGATTGCTTCTGTCCCATCTCTCAGAAAAGAGGGATTTGGACACTATCTATGTTTCATGGGTTTCCCAGGTGGTGTTGGTGGTAAAGAACTCGTCTACCAATGCAGGAGACGAAGGAGAAGCGGGTTCTATCCCTGGGTCGGGAAGATCTCCTGGTGAAAGAAATGGCAACCCTCTCCAGTATTCTTGCCTGGAGAATCCCTTGGACAGAGGAGCCTGGTGGGCTAAAGTCCATAGGGCTGTACAGAGTCATACAATGACTGTAGCGACTTAGCACACATGCACATATGTTGTCACATTCGATGAGATGATCCCATTCCTGTTAAGAAGTTCTGTTCTAGTTGAATGGGTGAGGGTCCTCACAGACAGGATGGCAATGACGGTTAATCCTACTCTTTCAGCAATCAAAAGACCTCTGTGGTCAATGACTGCTTCAGAACAGCACACTTGCCAATTATACCAGAACAACCACAACAATAACAACTGAGAAATGTTCTTAAAAAGTTAGAGAATTTTCTGGTGGTCCAGCAGTTAGGATCCCGCACTTCTTCCACTGCAGAAGGCATGTGCTCGATCCCTGACCAGGGAACCAAGATTCCACAAGCTGTGTAACCTGGCCAAAAGCAAACAAAAACTCAATAATCTCCATTGTATATTAGAGTTCGTTAAAATTAAATTAGGATGGTACGTATTAGGAAGTTCAAACATGTAGTTTCTGTCTCCTTTTCTGAAAGATAAACACCTTTAAAAATGCTGTTAAGCCTGTAAAATTATGGGTGACACATATAGAAGTCAGATTCAGAGAGAAAGCCCTTCAATGGTATTTACCTGGCTTATGGTGAAAAGGTTTCTTTTTGTGTTTGTCAGAAGAGGAGAAAACCTCATGGTGGATGCCGTGAAATCCTAACGTAATTATCTTAACAGTATTCTTCACATATGGCTTGTGATACTCATACTAAATCTGTCAAGTAGTGCAGTTACTGTTGGCACTGTTAATATGAATTCATTATTGTTAACCTTTAATCCCATTTTATAGCTAAACAGTACTGTTAGACGCTTGATTACTTCTCAAAAAAAAAAAAAAAAAAAAAGGATTTCTACCAGACGTTGAACAAGTGAGTGTACATGGGCAAAGCACAAGCTTACTATGCCAGTTGTTATCTCTGGGACCTAGTCAGAAGACTCTCTGGATGGCTGTTTTCACATCCAATGGTACAATAAGCTCCAGGTACCTTTTGGAATTTAGTAAGGATCAGGAAGAGAAGGTAGAAATACCCCCAGTGGAAGGAAGAAAGCGTGATGGAGAAAATCTGCCAACTTTTAATGGTCTGTCTTTCACGATAGGTTCCATGTTTTGAGACATTTTGGTCTTTCAAACTATCCTCTTCACTTAGAGTGTTAATTAATTCCTTTATTCTTTTTGGTCATCAAAGGCCTATGTAATTGATGTTCTGAGCACCCTGAGATGTACATAATATGTTTACTTTCTCTAAAGCAGAATAGTTAACCAATCATTCAATCACAAGTATCCTTTTAAAAAAAATTAGTTAATTAATTTAGTTAGTTAATTCATTATGCTAAAATTGACTGTTAGTGTTTTGTAATATTAAAAATATTTTTAAAAGTTCCCAAACCTTCTTTCTGGGCTTGCAGAATTTTTAAAGTGAGGACCCCAGGTTGATAAGCACTGGATTAAAGTTGGTGGTTTTCACCTGTTTGTCTCTATCTATGTATGTTCATATATGTATGCGCTTATATAGTTTTCTTAGTCCTCTTCTATAGGCAGATGACAGGTAACTGGGACAGTTGTAATGGGTCAAAAGAAAAAGAGAGTTTCCCTCTGCTTTTACACTTGTGGATCATCCATTTGTTACTCATGAAGACTGTTACTGAAAGAGAATTTGACTCTTTCCCATCACATTTGCCTACAGATATAGAGACTATAGAACTTCCCTGTAGCTCAGATGATAAAGAATCTGCCTGCAATGCAGGAGCCAGGGGTGATCCCTGGGTTGGGAAGTTCCTCTGGAGAAGGGAATGGCAATACACTCCGGTATTCTTGCCTGGAGAATTCCATGGACAGAGAAGCCTGGCAGGCTACAGTCCATGGGGTCACAAAGAGTCGGACACAACTGAACGACTAACACAAACACATACATAGAGGATACTTCACAGGCTTTCACTAGATCATTGTATGGAGACACCAGAATATACTGGTTTTCAGAGTTCTTTATTCTGTGGAATTAGAAAGAAATATGGGTGGAAGACTTCCTTGGTAGTCTAATGGTTAAAAATCTGCCTGCCAGTGCAGCATACATGGATGGGTTTGATCCCTGTCCTGGGAAGATCCCACATGCCAGGAGCAAATAAGCCTGTAAGCAAATAAGCCTGCTCTGTAGAGCCCATGCACTGAAGCTACTGAAGCTTGAGTGCCTAGAGCCTGTGTTCCACAACAGGAGAAGTCATTGCAATGACAAGCCACTGTAATGAGAAGCCCTTGGACCACAATGAAGAGTAGCCCCCACTTGCTGCAACTAGAGAAAGTCCTGGCACAGCAACTGCAGACCCAGCATAGCCATAAATCAATGAATGAATTAATTAAAAAATAAATATGGAGACTAATATGGACTTCCTAATGTTTTATTTTGCCAATAGAGGATACATTTTTTTAATGAAAAGAGGAAGTAGTTAATATTTTTATTTTTAAAAGATTTTTATTAGAGTATAGTTGATTTTCAATGTTGTGTTTCAGGTGTATAGCAAAGTGAATCAGTTATACATATATCCTCTCTCTTTTTAGGTTATTTTCCCATATAGGCCATTACAGAGTATTAAGTACAGTTCCCTGTGCTGTACAGTAGGTCCTTATTAGTTACCTGTTTTATATAAAGTAGTGTGTATATGTCAATCCCAACCTCCCAGTTTATCCCTCCCCCCACCCCCGGTAACCATAAGTTGTTTTCTACATCTGTGACTCTACTTCTACTTTATAAATAAGTTCATTTGCACCCCCTTTTCTTTTTTAGATTCCACATATAAACAATATCATACGATATTTGTGTTTCTCTGTTGACTTACTTCACTCAGTATGACAGTCTCTATGTCCATCCATGTTGCTGCAAATGGCCTTATTTTGTTCTTTTTTATGGCCGAGTACTATTCCATTGTATATATTAAATATGTACCACATCTTTTTTATCCATTCCTCAGCTGATGGACATTTAGGTTGTTTCCAAGTCCTGGCTATTGTAAACAGTGCTGCAATGAACACTGGGGTGCAAGTATCTTTTTGATTTGTGGTTATCTCTGGGTATTCGCCCAGGAGTGGGACTGCTGGGAAAAGGACACTCTCAGAACAGCTTCTAAAGGATAGTTCAAGAATCTTCATCACTTCGTAAAAGAAAGGATGTTTTAATAACAGAATCCTAGGAAGATCACAATCTCAGAATTGTTAGAGTCAATATTGATAGAGAAAATTGTAGTTTCTTTTTGGAATAAGACTTGGGAATCAACCCCAGCTCTGCCAATTATTACCTGCAGGACAAAGGCCAAGGTAACTAATTTTTCTGAATCTCATAATGTAAATGAAAATGAAAACAGGTACCTCTCATGGTTGTCAGAAGGTAACTAATGAATAGATTCACATTCCTATGGTATTTGGTACATAGTTCAGTTCAGTTCAGTTCAGTTCAGTCGCTCAGTCGTGTCCGACTCTCCGCGACCCCATGAATCACAGCACGCCAGGCCTCCCTGTCCATCACCAACTCCCGGAGTTCACTCAAACTCATGTCCACAGAGTCGGTGATGCCATCCAGCCATCTCATTCTCCGTCGTCCCCTTCTCCTCCCGCCCCCAACCTTTCCCAGCATCAGAGTCTTTTCCAGTGAGTCAACTCGTCGCATGAGGTGGCCAAAGTATTGGAGTTTCAGCTTTAGCATCAGTCCCTCCAATGAACATCCGGGATTGATCTCCTTTAGAATGGACTGGTTGGATCTCCTTGCAGTCCAAGGGACTCTCAAGAGTCTTCTCCAACACCACAGTTCAAAAGCATCGATTCTTCGGCGATCAGCTTTCTTCACAGTCCAACTCTCACATCCATACATGACCACGGGAAAAACCATTGCCTTGACTAGACGGACCTTGGTTGGCAAAGTAATGTCTCTGCTTTTTAATATACTATCAAGGTTGGTCATAACTTTCCTTCCAAGGAGCAAGTGTCTTTTAATTTCATGGCTGCAGTCAGCATCTGCAGTGATTTTGGAGCCCAAAAAAACAAAGTCTGACACTGTTTCCACTGTTTTTCCATCTAGGTGCTCAATAAGTATCCATTCCCTCCCGCCTGCATCTCTGTCTTCCCATCTCCTTGTATGTATTCAAGAAGATTGTTTTGATGATCAAGTAACAAAAGAGTGAGAAAATACTTCATGAACCATAAAGCACTATTTAAACACAGCTTCATGAGATATAAGTTGCTTTGCTTTATGCACATGCATTTTGCTTTTTTATAAGATATGTTGCTAAATAGCACAGTAACCCTCAGGAAATGATACTAGTGCCTTTGTCTAATTCCTTAAGGACTCACATGGCCTTTTGGATGAAACTGTATATAAAATATAGATGTTATTTTAATAAATACTGTCTAAATAGTACATATAGTGTTTTTTTTTTTTTTGCATGTTCTTTAAACAAAGACCATTAACCAGTCACCTCACAGGTTTTCCTGCATGGTCTACAAGGTGTAGTTATAAAGTCCATTGGTATTGTAAAGTGTTTGGAGTTATATTGCACTAAGCCCTATTGCATTCAATCTTACCAAGCTATTAGGGTGTTTTATAATGGGATGTAAATATTTATAGCCTGTTTGAGAATAACCAAAGAAAAGTGCTTTTCATTATTTTACTTTGTATCCTATTAGCCAGACATATCTTTAGTATTTCAATTCTTTTCCGGCTTGGGAAGGTGATGTCAATTTTTGTGCAAGGAGAGGCTGGGGAGGAATTTGGCTACTTTTTGTCACCGTGTCACATTGCCCAGGAGCTACATTGCCTGACAGCCTGCCTGGGGCACATATTAAGTTTTTTCTGTCTTCTGTAAGTACCAAGTGGAGCTGGGAGAATTCTTCCTTAGGTACATCATGTGTAATAATTGTCCACAGCTACCAAAACACTCTTACTTTTTGCAAGGAAACCTGGGAGTATCACATTCTAAACCTGGTTTACATACCTCTCAGACATGGTTTTAGGTTGAGAAAAAGTATTTCTGCTTTTAATTCTTTTCCCTTAAAGAAAACTTGAAAAACAATTGCACATGTTTCTTCAAGAATCAAATTCTATCTTTAGAAATCAATCTGGGTTCTGAAGTTTTAGTACACATCTCTATTATAACAATTGGAGATAGTTAATTAAAATGAACTTAAGCTACTGCTCATCACTTAAAGTTATAGGAAGACACACTTTTTAGTAAGGAAATAAGAAAAGCTGGTACTATTTTCATGATCACATACTGTACTTGAAAATAGCTAGTTATAGGAAACAGGAAAGGTTAAATATTCAAAAGCAACAATTTAAAACCACTTTGTTCTCAAATCTGTCATTGCAGATTTTGTCAGATAAGTTTAAATCTTGGTAATTGGTTTATGCCAAAGGACAGAGGACAGTTATTTCAAAGCTTTCCTGTTCACAGACTATTAAATTGACAGAAATAACAATCACAACAAAGTGACACATAATTTAGAAAGAATGCAATGCATGCTTTTAATCAGAACAACAATAACAACAGAAAGAAAAAAAAAAACTTACTAATAAGTATGGAAAAGCTAGTACAGTATTGAATCCAGCCATGGTCACAAATAAACAGCTACTGCTTGACAAGGACAGCTGTGAATGACCTATGTGCCCTTCACATCCTCACTCTCCTCAATAAAAACGATATTCTCATTGGAAATATGGTTGAAAATGTAAATCTCTGACTTCTTGCAAGACCATGACGGCTCTGTAATAAATATCAAATCGGTCCGTTTTAGGTCCATAAAAGAATTCTTTCAGATATGAAGACTTGAGAACAACTGTGAAGCTGTCTTTATTTAAATCCTTTGAAATTTAAAGCTGTGATCTTAGACCACCAAGAACTACAAGACGTGCCAACTGATGTTTATAACAACTTAGCCTTCCTGTTCTTCATATCTGATTTTATTAAATGTCTGTCAAGGAGTATATTTAACTTTGATGTTTCCAACAAGAATGCATTGTCTTTAACTTTTATTTTATGTTTTTAACAGGCAGATAGTGAAAAGAATTATTTGCATGTTGAATTTGTACCTCAGGGTATCTCTGCAAAGCAAAGAAACCTAAAGTTATTGTTGTGGTGTAATTTCCTTTCTTAATTCTGTTGGAAAAGGTAGAGATATCATAAATAGAGGTTGAAAAGGAATTTTCAACATGATTTTGATAGACATGAAAGGATTTACTATTATTTATAAAAGTGGACCTATTTAAAATAGATCCCCTCTCAACATAAGATAGTTAAGAACTTAAAAAGGAAACAGGGTTACTTTGACATGATTTCCATGTTAGAGACTACTATATGAAGAAATTCCTTCATTTGCAACCCAGCAGACAAGACCAGGCATGCCCCCAAATTTTTTAATGGGAATTAAGAGGCAGACAAGTTGATTAAAAACAGATAAGACTGTATTTGCTTAGAAGTAGCAAACTATGAAAATCAAACCAATAAAATTTCATTGCAAAATTTTGTTGTTTTTAATTTACTGTCACCACTTTATTTTTAGTTAAATTACTTAATTTGAATTAAATTCATTAAGTCAGAAAAAGTGAGATAAAATAAATTTGTTGTTTTTCAAACCATGAATCAAACTCTGAAAGTGTATGTCCTTTCTGCCAATATGGAACCAGGCCAGTTTCAGCCTGTGAACTCATATTCTCATTAAATATATTTAATGCAAAGATCCTGGCAATGTCTTGTCCAGATGAAAATTAGTTTCATTAACAACAACAAAACTGAAGAAGGGATTTTCATAGTTACTTTTCTCACTTAAACCATTTCTACTTCTGAAATGTTCTCACTTTAGACCATTCTATAATGTAAATATTTTATTTTCTATTCATCTTAAAAACAGCTGTTGTTGTTCAGTCGCTAAGTCATGTTTGATTCTTTGCAACCCCATGGACTGCGGCATGCCAGGCTTCCCTGTCCTTCACTGTTTCCTGGAGTTTGCTCAAACTCATGTCCATTGATTTCACTGATGCCATCCAATCATCTCATCCTCTGTCTGCCCTCAATCTTTCCCAGCATTAGGGTATTTTCCTTATGCAAAAGTATAATTTTAATACTGTAAAATTCACTCAGGCAATTGAGTAATTTTTAGTAAATTTTAGAATGTGTACAACCATAACCTTGATCCAATTTTTTAAAATTTATTTTTAAAAATTGTTATTGAAGTATGCTGCTGCTGCTGCTAAGTCACTTCAGTCGTGTCCAAATCTGTGTGACCCCATAGACGGAAGCCCACCATGCTCCCCCGCGCCTGGGATTCTCCAGGCAAGAACACTGGAGTGGGTTGCCATTTCCTTCTCCAATGTGTGAAAGTGAAAAGTTAAAGTGAAGTCGCTCAGTCGTGTCCGACCCTTAGCAACCCCACGGATTACAGCCTACCAGGCTCCTCCATCCATGGGATTTTCTAGGCAAGAGTACTAGAGTGGCTTGCCATTGCCTTCTCCGTATTAAAGTATAGTTGCTTTAAATTATTGTGTTAGTGTCTACTGTACAGCAAAGTGAATCAGCTATACATATATCTCCTCTTTTCTGGATTTCTCCCCCATGATCTAATTTTAGAACCCTGTTCATGTTTACCTTGTTTTAACATTTTTTTTTTTTTTTAGTATATTCATTTCCCAATTATCTAAGATAAAAAGGATTTTAGTGACAGGATAAAGGAAGAGGGGAAATGACGCTATAGGCAAAGGGTTAGGATTCATTCATTTGTTCATTCATGCTTCCATTCATTTAACTGAGTCCTTCCATTCATTGAGTCCTTAGTATGAGTCAGACGGAGGGTGAGCGTTTGTAATAGAAAGAATTTTCAGACATAGTCTGCTGGGTAGACAAACAATTTAGCCTTATTACTATAAACATTACAAGTGTTATCACTGGTGCATTCACAGGGTATAAAGGGGATATATATTAATAGAAGAAGCCTAAAGAAATGGAGAAAAACAACAGAAGAGGAAAAACAAGAGATCTCTTCAAGAATATTAGAGATATCAAGGGAACATTTCATGCAAAGATAGGCTTGATAAAGGACAGAAATGTTATGGACCTAACAGAAGCAGAAGATATTAAGAAGAGGTGGCAAGAATACACAGAAGAACTGTACAAAAAAGATCTTCGTGACCAAGATAATCACGATGGCATGATCACTCACCTGGAGCCAGACATCTTGGAATGTGAAGTCAAGTGGGCCTTAGAGAGCATCACTACGAACAAAGCTAGTGGAAGTGATGGAATTCCAATTAAGCTATTTCAAATCCTGAAAGATGATGGTGTGAAAGTGCTACGCTCAATATACCAGCAAATTTGGAAACCTCAGCAGTGGCCACAGGACTGGAAAAGGTCAGTCTTCATTCCAATCCCAAAGAAAGGCAATGCCAAAGAATGCTCAAACTACCACACAATTGCACTCATCTCACACGCTAGTAAAGTCATGCTCAAAATTCTCCAAGCCAGGCTTCAGCAATATGTGAACCATGAACTTCCAGATGTTCAAGAAGGTTTTAGAAAAGGCAGAGGCACCAAAGATCAAATTGTCAACATCAGCTGGATCATGGAGAAAGCAAGAGAGTTCCAGTGAAACATCTATTTCTGCTTCATTGACTATGCCAAAGCTTGACTGTGTGGATCACAATAAACTGTGGAAAATTCTGAAAGAGATGGGAATACCAGGCCACCTGACCTGCCTCTTGAGAAACTTGTATGCAGGTCAGGAAGCAATAGATAGAACTGGACATGGAACAACAGACTGCTTCCAAATAGGAAAAGGAGTGTGTCAAGGTTGAATATTGTCACCCTGCTTATTTAACTTATATGCAGAGTACATCATGAGGAATGCTGGGCTGGAAGAAGCACAGGCTGGAATCAAGATTCCTGAGGGAAATATCAATAACCTCAGATATGCAGATGACACCACCCTTATGGCAGAAAGTGAAGAGGAACTCAAAAGCCTCTTGATGAAAGTGAAAGAGGAGAGTGAAAAGGCTTGAAGCTCAACATTCAGAAAACAAAGATCATGGCATCTGGTCCCATCACTTCATGGGAAATAGATGGAAAAACAGTGGAAGCAGTGTCAGACTTTATTTTTGGGGGCTCCAAAATCACTGCGGATGCTGACTGCATCCATGAAATTAAAAGACGCTTGCTCCTTGGAAGGAAAGTTATGACCAACCTTGATAGTATATTAAAAAGCAGAGACATTACTTTGCCAACAAAGGTCCGTCTAGTCAAGGCAATGGTTTTTCCCGTGGTCATGTATGGATGTGAGAGTTGGACTGTGAAGAAAGCTGATCGCCGAAGAATCGATGCTTTTGAACTGTGGTGTTGGAGAAGACTCTTGAGAGTCCCTTATACTGCAAGGAGATCCAACCAGTCCATTCTAAAGGAAATGAATCCTGGATGTTCATTGGAAGAACTGATGCTAAAGCTGAAACTGCAATACTTTGGCCACCTCATGCGACGAGTTGACTCATTGGAAAAGACTCTGATGCTGGGAAAGGTTGGGGGCGGGAGGAGAAGGGGACGACGGAGAATGAGATGGCTGGATGGCATCACCGACTCTGTGGACATGAGTTTGAGTGAACTCCGGGAGTTGGTGATGGACAGGGAGGCCTGGCGTGCTGTGATTCATGGGGTCACGGAGAGTCGGACACGACTGAGTGACTGAACTGAACTGAACTGAATTGGTATTTTAAGTGAGACACTGGGATTCTAATCTTATCTTTCAAGGTCAACAACATGTGATTATCTGTTAATCTGACTTCCATATAATTTACATGTAGTTCTAAGTCTCTGACCCTGTGTGTTGTGGGGGTGGGAGAGAGAACTGATAGAATTTAGTAATATACTTGATATGGAGAGGATTTCTAGCAGTATTTTTCAATTTCAGTATTTAAGTTGACTCTTGTCATTATTATAGGATTGATTCCCAGAGTCAATATTTTGAGGGAAGCTGAGGGAGAGGCACAGGTATGGATTCCGGGGCTACAAGACTAACACCCTGCTTAATGTGGTGCTACATATTCTTCCAGTGTTAACATTGCAGATCTGATACCTGCCTGGACACATTTTGTGTTTCTCTGTATCTCTCACAGTCAAGAAGCCAATGGTCAAGGCCCCAGTATGTATGGTTTCAGTTGGCTGTGAAGAATTAGTATATCTGCTTCATTCACTGACCCCCTGGGAGGAGAGCTAGCTCAATCCATTGGAATGGATTGTTCTCCTAGTGTAACGTGATGATCAATTACTGCCCATCCTGTTTAGCAGACTGTTGTCTCGAGATAACTGAAACACCCTAGAGTCTTTGATTAGTCCATCCTTTGCCAGAAATGTGAATGACATACTGGCTAGGTGAACCTCTTTAATCAGAAAATGTATTTTACTCCATGCAATTGGTTACCATTTTGATCAAACAAAACCAGTATTTCCAATTAGAATCCAAAATGGTTTCAAGAAAATTTTTCTTCAGAGAGAGCAAATTCTAAAAAGTGCTTAGTCTTTTTTCATCACTGAATCTACACACCAGGAAACACTGTGGATAGAGGTGGAAAGGCCAATCCCTCTTATCTAGTCTGACAGGAATAAAGCCGTTAACAAGGTCCAACTGGACTGACAACGGATGAGGAAAGAAGAGCTGAATTCCTTAAGATCAGTCCTATTAAGTTAGACAGATGTCAAGTTTAATCAATCTGGAGACCTTAAGGACTTTGGCAAATGTCCTTTTTATATCTTAATGCTATTTTCAGTTGTTGCATCATCCTGTTTGCATAGATATAATTATCCTTCATAGTTATTACATAATTAGAGATGTTTTAATTAGTTTTATTTATTTATATCTTATAATAGAAAAGCTTCCTAGTACATTCATTATTTTTTTTCATTATTATTTAAGAATCAGTGTCCCCACAAGGACTAAAAAAATCCCCTACATGGCAATTTATATTTAAGATATCCAAGTAGAGTTGGAGATGACATTTAGTTGTGGTTTGAAAGAATTGATTTCATACATTCATGTGATAATAGGTAGGCCTGCTGCATCTTTTGTTAACAAAGAGTACACTACTTTCAACTATCATTTAAAGGATTTATTGCCAGCCAACTCTTTCTAGCTATTTCTTTTTCTAGTGGCTGTTACCTGGGAATCTAATGTTTCACAATTAGAGATTTGTTTCCTTGACTTGTACTTTGCAGCACAAGTGATAACAATTTCAAAAGAACTCACACTTGAACTCACACATTCTTTTTTTTATACTATAGTCTTATGGATTGAGGACAGAGCATGAAAATAATGGGCATTAGTAAGGGCTGAGGTGGCAGAATAGAATTGATGGAAAGAGATAAGCAAAGAAGGAGTAGGGATGGGGGTTGGGGACTTTGAAAACTGACCTCATGATCCTGCCTGGGCTTTGGAGTTGTTAATTCCACCCATGGGTATTTATTAAATATCAACTCTATCCTCATTACTGTGTTCAAATTTATAAACCATTTCCCCTTTGACTGAATTGTACAGCTTAAGTAAGTAGGTAAGTGATATTGTGGAGACTGTGGATTCAAGGGATAGGAATAACCTATGGATATTCTCCTGCCTTTAGTTCCCTAAAGTGGGCCTGTAGTAGTAGACTTCTATTTTGTCTCACCTTTGGTTGGAACTAATAGTTTTTTATAAGCTAAAAATCTGTATTCAAGTGAGGTTGGATAAATGCTGGTTCTATTTCAGATCCTAGAGCTCAAGGGACTCCCAAACTTAAGGAGCCTAACATTCCTCCATGAGGAGCCTTGTTGTAGCTTCCTCTTGTGTTGGATGTAGATTTTTCCCAAGATAAAAATGTATTTGTTTTACATATAGTGCCTAGGACAAATGAGGAAGCCCTCAGTAAGTGATGGATGTTATTGTTGCCTGCACTGGTAGGAGTTTGTGTTTTGTAGTTGTGTATCTTTAAGGCTGTCTTCTTAGAAGAAATTTCTCAGGTAGTTATACTGGATCAAAGGACATGAGCATTTTACGTTTTTAAGTGGCTGAAAGTGAAGAGGAACTAAAAAGCCTCTTGATGAAAGTGAAAGAGAAGAGTGAAAAGGTTGGCTTGAAGCTCAACATTCAGAAAACAAAGATCATGGCATCTGGTCCCATCACTTCATGGGAAATAGATGGAGAAACAGTGGAAACAGTGTCAGACTTTATTTTTGGGGGCTCCAAAATCACTGCAGATGCTGATTGCAGCCATGAAATTAAAAGACGCTTACTCCTTGGAAGGAAAGTTATGATCAATGTAGATAGTATATTAAAAAGCAGAGACATTACTTTGCCAACCAAGGTCTGTCTAGTCAAGGCTCTGGTTTTTCCCGTGATCATGTATGGATGTGAGAGTTGGACTGTGAAGAAAGCTGATCGCCGAAGAATTGATGCTTTTGAACTGTGGTGTTGGAGAAGACTCTTGAGAGTCCCTTGGACTGCAAGGAGATCCAACCAGTCCATTCTAAAAGAGATCAATCCTCGGTGTTCATTGGAAGGACTGATGCTAAAGCTGAAACTGCAATACTTTGGCCACCTCATGTGACGAGTTGACTCACTGGAAAAGACTCTGATGCTGGGAAAGGTTGGGGTGGGAGGAGACGGGGATGACAGAGAATGAGATGGCTGGATGGCATCACCGACTCTGTGAACATGAGTTTTAGTGAACTCTGGGATATTGTGATGGACAGGGAGGCCTGTCGTGCTGTGATTCATGGGGTCGCGCAGAGTCGGACACAACTGAGCGACTGAACTGAACTGAACTGAAGTTTATTGTTGAGTAACCTTTGGAAAGGGTTTCCCAGTTTGTGCTGCCACTAGCAGAGAACGGATGAATGAACACTTTTCCTGACAGTTTCATTGATGATGTTAAGGCAGTGTCACTATTTTTAATTTTCCTTCTGTAATAGATATAAAGTATCTCTTAATCTTCAGTTCTTGGGTAACTAGTGAGGTTGAGTATTTTCTCATTTTTGTCTCCTAGGTTCTAATATAAAATTATTTTTTCTGGCCTTTCCCCACGTTGATGTTAGAGCACTTCAGGGGCAAAAAAAAACAAACTTACTATGTTTTAGACTTCGTATAGCTCAGTTGGTAAAGAATCAGCCTGCAATGCGGGAGACCTGGGTTCGATCCCTGGGTTGGGAAGATCCCCTGGAGAAGGATAAGGCTACCCACTCCAGTATTCTGGCCTGGAGAATTCCACGGACTGTATTGTCCATGGGGTCGCAAAGAGTCGGACACAACTGAGTGACTTTCACTTTCACTTTCCTGTCACTTTAAATGCTTTATCTCACTTAATCTATATAGTACTTCAGCACGGTTGGCATTCCTACCTGAATTTTATAGATGAAAAGACTGAGCCTTGAAGAAATTAAATTTCATGCCCCAAGCTGAATTGCTGATAAGTGGCAGTCGTTAGATATTTTCCTTATCATTTTATATGAGTTTTTATGTAATATAAATATTAACTCTTTGAGGAAAATATTTTCAGCAAATATGGATGACAATCTGTTGTTTTCTTTTTTCTGAAATTATGCTATTTTTGCTCTGCAGAAGCTTAAAATTTTCCCATGAAGTGATGGATTGGAAAGATACTGGGGTGGTACATAGGGTCTCAGCTTCTGTTTTATTTTAGTACCAAGATCAGTTCAGTGAGGATTAGAAGCAGCCAAGAGACAGACTGTATGGGGATCATTTGCTAATGATTCTACCATGGAAAGTTTCTCCCAGATTCTCTCATGATTTTCCACAAGATGGAATTGTGGCCTGTGAGCCTGTCAGAGGTCATCTGTGGATAAGTTGTGCTCCTAAACTACTTGTTGGGTGGTCTCTGAGTGGTTGCTGTGTGGTCACTGCATTACTGTGTTTCCTACTCCTGCCAAAGAATATAAAGAGTCCCATAACAGGCTACATATAAGACTATTGGCCCTCGCAGTAAGACTGCCAAGGATATATGGCTGGTATCCAGCACCAACAAGGTCATTAGCTGTTGAGTTTAATATTATTTCTCTTCAGAGGAAGGACGGAATGCCATTGAAATGCGTGGAGACACTAAAAGCTTGTAGTTACATTGTTGGAAGCATCATTTGGAAGTTTTTCATTGGCCAGTCCTAGGAATGGATGGTTTGGATTAGGTTGGGAACAGCAGTGCCAGAGGATGTGTTTTGGGGCAGAGGAATTTTGAAGTCTTCCTTGTAAGGCAGAAGGGCTATATGTCACATGGCCATTTAGAATACCTCAGTGTATCACTCAGTCTGGCCTCCCTCCTCAAGAAATTGATTCCAACTCAGTGTCAAGGGGTATGATGTCACCCCCAGGCCTGGGTCTAGTGGGATAGGAAGATTCAGCAGCTTCACCTCAAGGAGGCTTAATCCAGAAAATAATTAGGAGCCTTTTCAGCAGAGGAAAAGTGCAGAAGACCCTGTAAAGTCAGACCTTCAGCCAGCATTGCCTGGGCTATTAAGTTCTGCCCAGCTCAGCTTTGCAGACACTGTATCAGTGCCTAGAAGAATGCTTTTGGCTTTCACCCTCATCACAACACAAGATATTTTTCCTGACCAGTGAGAAACCGCAGCGTTTTTCTTTTTTTTTTTAATCTCTCCCTGAAAGAGTGATGGCTGCTCTCTAATTGGGGGTAGAACAAGATTCCCAGTGTCCCAAACACTGCACTTCTCAGTTACTTCAAGGACCAGGGGCTTTTGAACAAATGGCATCCAAGTAAAAATGCAATTTAGAAAAGTCCTTCTCCCTTGTGTCTGTGTTACCCTCCATAACTCTGACCTTTTGAAGGAGATCGCCATTATCTTTACCTCCACCATAGTTTGGCCTCAGGTCAAGCAACAAGGAGGGAACACAACCTTGACCCATCAACAGAAAATTGGATTAAAGATTTACTGAATGTGGCCCTGCCCTTCAGAATAAGACCCCTCAGTCTCTCCCAACAGGAAGCTTCCATAAGCCTCTTATTCCTATCCATCAGAGGGCAGACAGAATGAAAACCACAATCAAAAACTGATCACATGGACCACAGCCTTGGCTAGCTCAATGAAAGTACGAGCCATACCATGTAGGGCCACTCAAGATGGAAGGGTAATGGTGAGAGTTCTGACAAAATGTGGTCCACTGGAGAAGGGAAGGACAAACCACTTCAGTATTCGTGTCTTCAGAATCCCATGAACAGTATGAAAAGCAAAAAGGTATGACACTGAAAGATGAACTCTCTAGGTCGGTAGGTGCCCAATATGCTACTGAAGAATGGTGGAGAAATAGCTCCAGAAAGAATGAAGAGATGGAGCCAAAGCAAAAACAAAACACAGCTGTGTATGTGACAGGCGATGGAAGTAAAGTCCAATGCTGTAAACAGCAACATTGCATAGGAACCTGGAATGTTAGGTCCATGAATCAAGGCAAATTGGAAGTGGTCAAACAGGAGATGGCAAGAGTGAATGTCGACATTTTAGGAACCAGTGAAGTAAAATGGACTGGAATGGGTGAATTTAACTCAGATGACCATTATATCTACTATTGCAGGCAAGAATCCCTTAGAAGAAATGGAGTGGCCATCATAGTCAACAAAAGAGTCTGAAATGCAGTACTTGGATGCAATCTCAAAAACAATGGAATGATCTCTATTCATTTCCAAGGCAAACCATTCACTATCACAGAAATCCATGTTTATACCCCGACCAGTAATGCTGAAGAAGCTGAAGTTGAACAGTTCTATGAAGACCTACAAGACCTTCTAGAACTAATACCCCCAAAAGATGTCCTCCTCATTATAGAGGACTGGAATGCAAAAGTAGGAAGTCAAGAGCTACCTGGAGTAACAGGCAAATCTGGCCTTAGAGTACAAAATGAAGCAGGTCAAAGGCTAACAGAGTTTTGCCAACAGAATGCACTGGTCAAAACAAACACCATCTTCCAATAACACAAGAGAAGACTCTACACATGGACATCACCAGATGGTCAATACCAAAATCAGATTGATTATACTCTTTGCAGCCAAGGATGGAGAAGCTCTATATAGTCAGCAAAAATAAGACTGGGAGCTGACTGTGGCTCAGATCATGAACTCCTTATTGCCAAATTCAGACTTAAATTGAAGAAAGTAGGGAAAACCACTAGACCATTAAGATATGACCTAAATCAAATCCCTACGATTATACAGTTGAAGTGAAAAGTAGATTCAGGGGATTGGATCTGATAGACGAAGTGCCTGAAGAACTATGGACGGAGGTTTGTGACATTGTACAGGAGGCAGGGATCAAGACCATCCCCAAGAAAATGAAATGCAAAAAAGGCAAAATGGTTTCTGAGGAAGCCTTACAATTAGCTGAGAAAAGAAGAGACATGAAAGGCAAAGGAGAAAAGGAAAGATAGACGCATTTGAATGCAGAGTTCCAAAGAATAGCAAGGAGAGGTAAGAAAGCCTTCTTCAGTGATCAGTGCAAAGAAATAGAGGAAAACAATAGAATGGGATGGTGTGATCACTCACCAGGAGCCAGACATCCTGGAATGCAAAGTAAAGTGGACCTTAGGGAGCATCACTATGAACAAAGCTAGTGGAGGTGATGGAATTCCAGCTGAGCTATTTCAAATCCTGAAAGGTGATGCTGTGAAAGTGCTGCACTCAATATGCCTGCAAGTTTGGAAAACTCAGCAGTGGCACAGGACTAGAAAAGGTCAGTTTTCATTCCAGTCCTTAAGAAAGGCAATGCCAAATAATGCTCAAACTGTTGCACAATTCTATTCATCTCATATGCTAGCAAAGTAATGCAGAAAATTCTCCAAACCAGGCTTCAACAGTACATGAACTGTGAAATTCCAGATGTTCAAGTTGGATTTAGAAAAGGCAGAGGAACAAGAGATCAAATTGCCAACATCCATTGGATCATGGAAAAAGCAAGAGAGTTCCAGAAAAACATCTACTTCTGCCTTATTGACTACACCAAAGCCTTTGACTGTGTGGATCACAAGAAACTGGAAAATTCTTAAAGAGATGGGAATACCAGACCACTTGACCTCCTAAGAAATGTGTATAAAGGTCAAGAAGCAACAGTTAGAACTGGACATGGAACAACAGACTAATTCCAAAACAAGAAAGGAGTACATCAAGAGTGTATATTGTCACCCTGCTTATTTAACTTATATGCAGAGTACATCATGTGAAATCCTAGGTTGGATGAAGCACAAACTGGAATCAAGATTGCTGGGAGAAATATCAATAAACTCAGATGTGCCGATGACACCACCCTTAAGGCAGAAAGTGAAGAACTAAAGAGCCTCTTGATGAAAGTGAAAGAGGAGAGTGAAAAAGTTGGCTGAAAACTCAACATGCAGAAAACTAAGATCATGACACCTGGTCCCATCACTTCATGGCAAATAGATGGGGAAACAATGGAAACAGTGAGAGACTTTATTTTGGGGGGCTCCAAAATCACTGCAGATGGTGACTTCAGCCATGAAATTAAAAGATGCTTGCTCCTTTGAAGAAAAGCTATGACAAACCTAGACAGCACATTAAAAAGCAGAGACATTACTTTGCCAACAAAGGTCCATCTAGTCAAAGCTATGGTTTTTCCAGTAGTCATGTATGGATGTGAGAGTTGGACTATAAAGAAAACTGAGTGCAGAAGAATTGATGCTTTTGAACTGTGGTGTTGGAGAAGATTCTTGAGAGTCCCTTGGTCTGCAAGGAGATCCAACCAGTCCATCCTAAAGGAAGTCAGTCCTGAATATTCATTGGAAGGACTGATGCTGAAGCTGAAACACCAATACTTTGGCCACCTGATGTGAAGAACCGACTCATTGGAAAAGAATGTGATGCTGGGAAAGATTGAATGCAGGAGGAGAAGGGCATGATAGAGGATGAGATGGTTGGATGGCATTACGAATGCAATGGACATGAGTTTGTATAGGCTCTGGGAGTTGGTTATGGACAGGGAGGCCTGGCATGCTGAGTCCATGGGGTCACAAAATGTCAGACACAACTAAGCGACTGAACTGGACTGAACTGAACTCTGATTGCATTGTTGGTCTGGGCTCTGGTCACAGAAAGCCACAAAAGCACAGGGGACTCACACAAAGAGAAAGTTGGAAGGAGTGTATAAGGACCTATTTTTAATCTACATCCTGCCTACGGTAATGTAAATCATTTTTTCTTTTTCTATCGTTAACTTGAGCTTGCAGGAACAAATAGTAAGGAAGCTAAATTGGCTGGAGTGAATTCAGTAGTGATGGCCAGGACACCCAGAAATCTGACACAGCTCCCAAGATGATCTGGCCTGTGAATCCTTGTGGTTATTTGGTGGGTGGCTAGTGGTTATGACTCTCTGGGCACCCCAACAGGATTAGAACCACCTCCAACAACACTGCTTAAGCACATACAAATTATAACTTTGTCTTCACATTCCACCTCACAAAAATGAATGGTCTCCATCATTTACCCATGTTACATAGTTATTTCAGTTAGCTTACTGTTTTCTCAACTGCCTCTTTTTTTTTGTATGCATGTCAAAGTTGGTGTTTTCTTTCTTGGGGTTCCTCAGTTCTCCACAATATAAGCCTCATTTGTTTAAGACAGTTTATGTCTTAACTAAAGCACATGGGAATTGCACTCAGGGGCTCTCTAACTACTTTTAATGATGATGATGGTAACTGCTGGCCAGCTGTCCCATTCCTGAAAACCGGAACCCACTGTATTCTGGTGGCAAGCATCTCAAGGCTTGCGCATCACATCATAGGCTTATTGTAACCCTGTGTGCATGTGTGCTAAGTTGCTTTAGTCGTGTCTGACTCTTTGTGACCCCATGAACTGTAGCCCACCAGGCTCCTCTGTCCATGGGATTTTCCAGGCAAGAATACTGGAGTGGGTAGCCATTCCCTTCTCCAGGATTGTAACCTTAGGGCTAGTTAATCCCAAATACTCTCCATTGCAAACTCCTCTCCTGTTACTAAGATGTCCCTTTCATCTCCCAACTTCCTCCTTCCTGCATTCCTGTTATTTATAGTATCCCAGGAATAAACCACTCCCACATTTCTCAGAAGGATTTACAGTTGCTGCTTGCAATTCCTCATCTAGCTCGCGCCTCCATCTCTTGCAGCCTGTGTTCTGCTATAACCATTCTGTCCTCCCAAAGGTGGACAGTGACATCTTCGTCAGTCCAAAGTCTGTTTCTCAGTCCTTTGCTTTTTGATCAGTGTTTCCCTATTGGTCCCCTTAATACCAACTGTTAGCTTCTGGGACAGTTTGTTTTCTCTCCTTTCTTCTCCCTAACTGCCCCTTCTTGGTTCTCTTTCTTCTTGTGGAACTGAAACATGAGTGACCCTCAAGTCCTTACTTCTCTCAAACATATTCTCTCAATGACTTCACAGAACCTGACAGAACAGTGACCGTGACTATCACCGCCATTTGGACAGTGCACCTACTTCCTCCCTCAAACCCGTTAAGCTTCAGACTCATTTTCAGTCTTTTGCTTGCTCTTCACTGGCAAAATCTGATTGAGACTACGCATGCCTGTCACTTAACTAACCTTCACCCCAACTGTTCTCCTTCTGACATCTTCATTTCTGTTGATTCTGCACCAGCTCTCAGATACTTCAGAGTGGACTGTTCATGTGGGAGGCAAGTCCTGTTTGGGCAAAGTCTCTTAAACCCTCATTTTTATTCCCATTCTTGTCACCACATTTTACCTCCTTTTTGCTTCTCACTTGTATTTTTGCAACAGCCATCTTGCCAGGATTTTTCAACTTTTATTCACACCTGAGGCACAGTGCATATTGTAATCTTTGCTTGCAAAGGCGGTGATTCTCAATTACTAGTGTGAATGGAGTGGAAAGGGTATTCTCCACTAGGAGCCATATCACAATCTTTGGGATCAGAGTGTGACGTTTGAAAAAGCCCTGTGTGTGAGTGATTCATAAATGCCCCAAAGGAAAGCCATTTACCTCTTCTTCTCTGCCTCTACTACCTTGAACATCATTCTTTTAAAGATTTTATGTTCCCTTTTTTATATGCTTCTGGCAGATTAATTTTCTTGATACTCACTAAAGATTAAGATATACTTTCTTCCCTGCTTAAAAGCCTTCAATAATTCTCTATTGCCTACTAAAAATTCTAAACACCTTAACCTTGTATCCTTGACAAACCTTATCATTATGCCACCTCAGTTTTCTTCTATGCCTACCTATATTGTAGCCAAACTGAGAAATTTCTCTGCATACCCCCAGGCTATTTCACTTCTGTTTGTACCACATCACCTCTCTGTTTGGAATGCCCACTCCTTTTGCCTCCACCTGGTGAAATTCTACCTGGATCCAATGTCATTTCTATCAGGATGTCCTTTTGCTCCTGGGGCTTGAAGGACCAGAGTTGTCCTTGTGATCTTCCATAGGACATTATTTGTAACTGTCCTTCAACACTTGTGTTATAGTTTTATAGAGTGTAAATTTATGGAGAGCAGAGATCCTACTCCCAATTTTCAGTATCCAGGATTTTAGCGAATTATATTTTAGCTGTCAATAATATAGATTTCCTGATTTTTGTTCTGCTCTTTATTTACAATTTATTCTACTTCTACTCCAATAAAATGCATTGAAGTGGCTCACTGGAATAAGCATAAACATAGAACATTATCATAAAAATTAAAAACCAGTATTAGAAACCTTTTAGATCAGGGGTTAGCAAACTAAAGTCCATGGCCCGAATCAGCCCATAATGTGTTTTTGTAAATAAAGTTTTATTAGAGCATATCATGTTCATTTGTTTATGTATTATTTTTGGCAAAGTTGTGTCGCTGTGACAGAGACTGTATGACATACAAATTCTCAAATATTTACTATCTGGCCCTTTACAAGAAGTTTGCCAAGTCCTGATTTAGATCAGTGATTCTTAACTGGAGTGAAGAGAGGAGGAACAAAAGAATAGAGGGGAATGTGTAGACAGAATAATCAAGGATAAGAATCTATGTCAGAATCCTCATTTTTGTAGAAAACCAGTTACTGAGAAGAATCTGCTCTTTTTTCAAGGTGACATCCTTGCTTGATACAAAGACCTTTTTCCTGGGCTTTTTAGTCACTTCTGGGTCAGTGCCTTAATTGTAGTGAATCAGTGTTACTGATGAGCCTGTGCTGTATCTTTTTAGTGTGGTAGGAGAAAAAAGAAAAAAATTGATTTAGAGAAAGGGGGGATATTATTATACCAAGAGCTCTCAGTGTGCTAGTTATGGGAATTGAATAGTAAATTTAGTGCTTTGATTCCTAGCTGCCAAAGCAAAAAGCAAACATGACAAGTTAGGTAGCTCTCCTTAGCTAACATATGGAAGTATACCCATTTGCTAAAAAGGAAAAACTTCTCAATGCTAAAATCAAGAAAGAATTTTTGAATTGTCTCAGAGAGACATGGGAGACAATATGTTCAGCTACAGTTTTGCAAAAGATCTAGCCAATATATTGAAATGGCCAATTCTCATTACATAAAATTGCAGTTCAAGAAGGATTGGTTAGTACATTCTAGAGCTATTGGTTGTTGATGCCCTAACTTGTTATGAGAATAAAGCTCAGAGTCTCTAGAGAATTTGGTAGTTCATGTATTTCTCCATTAGACTATCAGTTGATTCTGGCTGGCTCTGAAAACAGGTCAAATAGGCATAGAATTCCAGTGATTACTGGTAGTATAAGTTTTCTGGCATGATGACTAAAGAGTGACCCACAAACTGGAGGCGGGTGGAAAAGCTGACATTCTGGTATGAATGTCAGTGAAGCCTTGGGCAGTTTTGCCTGGCTGGTTAACCAGCACAATTCTACATGGTGGTCAGTAGAAGCAATGGGCAGCAGAGCAATTTTATATAACTGTGGGGACAGCAAAATAATTGAATAAAGGATAATGATGGCAACAAAAAAATCACAAGCTATCACTTGAGTTTATATAATTATTCAGTTCAGTTCAGTTCAGTTCAGTCGCTCAGTCATGTCCGACTCTTTGCGACCCCATGAATCACAGCATACCAGGCCTCCCTGTCCATCACCAACTCCCGGAATTCACTCAAACTGATGTTCATCAAGTCGGTGATGCCATCCAGCCATCTTATTCTCTGTCGTCCCCGTCTCCTCCTGCCCCCAATCCCTCTCAGCATCAGAGTATTTTCCAGTGAGTCAGCTCGTCGCATGAGGTGGCCAAAGTATTGGAGTTTCAGCTTTAGCATCAGTCCTTCCAATGAACACCCAGGATTGATCTCCTTTAGAACGGACTGATTGGATCTCTTTGCAGTCCAAGGGATTCTCAAGAGTCTAACAGCTGCAAAAGTCATCTTATACAGTTATTCTGGACCTCAGAAAACTGAATATCACTCATTTGTGCCAGTTTATTATTGCAGAGACTATAGGTGGGTTTGATTTGACAGAGTTAATACTTGCCATCTTTTGGTAAGCCTCCAGAAAATAATGCAAATTATAAATATGCATGCATATTGTTTTTCTGTACAAATAGTTTTGAAGATAAAACAATCAAAGCTTACAGTACATTGAAAATATATATTTTTACCTGACAAATGTTTTCAAGGTTTATGGAAAATTTTTGTCAAGTGAACATGAAATTTGAATTTCCTTTGCTACTAAGTGTATGCTAAGGTAGAAAAACTACTTGTTGGTTTTTGCATAAGAGAGTAGCTCTATTTTGAGTAGTTCCTTTAAGAAATTCTAAAAAGGGTGGCTTTGGTAATTTAGTTTCAGTTAGGTTCAGTCACTCAGCCTATCATTTTGCCGTTTGATACTGTTCATGGGGTTCTCAAGGCAAGCAAAATGATAGGCTACTGAATGAGGGATTCACCAGGTCAGTAGGTGCCCAGTATGCTACCGGAGATCAGTGGAGAAATAACTCCAGAAAGAATGAAGGGATGAAGCCAAAGCAAAACGAATACCCAGCTGTGGATGTGACTGGTGTTAGAAGCAAGGTCTGATGCTGTAAAGAGCAATATTGCAAAGGAACCTGGAATGTTAGGTCCATGAATCAAGGCAAATTGGAAGTGGTCAAACAGGAGATGGCAAGAGTGAACGTAGACATTCTAGGAATCAGTGAAGTAAAATGGACTGGAATGGGTGAATTTAACTCGGATGACCATTTTATCTACTACTGTGGGCAGGAATCCCTTAGGAGAAATGGAGTAGCCATCATGGTCAACAAAAGAGTCCAAAATGCAGTACTTGGATGCATTCTTAAAAACAACAGAATGATTTCTGTAAAGGCAAACCATTCAATATTACAGTAATCCAAGCCTATGCTCCAAACAGTAATGCTGAAGAAGCTGAAGTTGAATGGTTTTAAAAAGACCTATAAGACGTTTTAGAACTAACACCCAAAAAAGATGTCCTTTTCATTATTGGGAACTGGAATGCAAAAGTAGGAAGTCAAGAAACACCTGGAGTAACAGGCAAATTTGGCCTTGGAGTACAGAATGAAGCAGGGCAAAGGCTAATAGAGTTCTGCCAAGAGAATGCACTGATCATAGCAAACACCCTCTTCCAACAAAACAAGAGAAGACACTACACATGGACATCACCAGATGGTCAACACCGAATTCAGATTGATTATATTCTTTGCAGCCAAAGATGGACAAGCTGTATACAGTTAGCAAAAATAAGACCAGGAGCTGACTGTGGCTCAGATCATGAACACCTTATTGCCAAATTCAGACTGAAATTGAAGAAAGTAGGGAAAACCACTAGACCATTCAGGTATGACCTAAATCAAATCCCTTATGATTATACAGTGGAAGTGAGAAATAGATTTAAGGAACTAGATCTGACAGATAGAGTGCCTGATGAACTATGGACGGAGGTTCCTGACATTGTGCAGGGGACAGGGACCAAGACCATCCCCGTGGAAAAGAAATGCAAAAGAGCGAAATGGCTGTCTGAGGAGGCCTTACAAATAGCTGTGAAAAGAAGAGAGGCGAAAAGCAAAGGAGAAAAGGAAAGACAAAAGCATCTGAAGGCAGAGTTCCAAAGAATAGCAAGGAGAGATAAGAAAGCCTTTCTCAGCGATCAATGCAAAGAAATAGAGGAAAGCAACAGAATAGGAACAACAAGAGATCTCTTCAAGAAAATTAGAGATTCCAAGGGAACATTTCATGCAAAGATGGGCTTGATAAAGGACAGAAATGGTATGGACCTAACAGAAGCAGAAGATATTAAGAAGAGGTGCAACAATACACAGAAGAACTGTACAAAAAAGATCTTCATGAGCAAGATAATCATGATGGTGTGATCACTGACCTAGAGCCAGACATCTTGGAATGTGAAGTCAAGTGGGCCTTAGAGAGCATCACTATGAACAAAGCTAGTGGAGGTGATGGAATTCCAGTTGAGCTATTTCAAATCCTGAAAGATGATACAGTGAAAGTGCTGCACTCAATATGCCAGCAAATTTGGAAAACTCAGCAGTGGCCACAGGACTGGAAAATGTCCGTTTTCATTCCAATCCCAAAGAAAGACAATGCCAAAGAATGCTCAAACTACTGCACAATTGCACTCATCTCACACGCTAGTAAAGTCATGCTCAAAATTCTCCAAGCCAGGCTTCAGCAATATGTGAACCGTGAACTTCCAGATGTTCAAGCTGGTTTTAGAAAAGGCAGCGGCACCAGAGATCAAATTGCCAACATCAGCTGGATCATGGAGAAAGCAAGAGAGTTCCAGAAAAACATCTATTTCTGCTTCATTGACTATGCCAAAGCCTTTGACTGTGTGGATCACAATAAACTGTGGAAAATTCTGAAAGAGATGGGAATACCAGACCACCTGACCTGCCTCTTGAGAAACCTGTATGCAGGTCAGGAAGCAAGAGTTAGAACTGGACATGGAACAACAGACTGGTTCCAAAAAGAGTACGTCAAGGTTGGATATTGTCGCCCTGCTTATTTAACTTATATGCAGAATACATCATGAGGAACGCTGGGCTGGAAGAAACACAAGCTGGAATCAAGATTGCCGGGAGAAATATCAATAACCTCAGATATGCAGATGATACCACCCTTATGGCAGAAAGTGAAGAGGAACTTAAAAGCCTCTTGATGAAAGTGAAAGAGGAGAGTGAAAAGGTTGGCTTGAAGCTCAACATTCAGAAAACGAAGATCATGGCATCTGTTCCCATCACTTCGTGGGAAATAGATGGGTAAACACTGAAAACAGTGTCAGACTTTATTTTTTTGGGCTCCAAAATCACTGCAGATGCTGACTGCAGCCATGAAATTAAAAGACGCTTACTCCTTGGAAGGAAAGTTATGACCAACCTTGATAGTATATTAAAAAGCAGAGACATTACTTTGCCAACCAAGGTCCGTCTAGTCAAGGCTATGGTTTTTCCCGTGGTCATGTATGGATGTGAGAGTTGGACTGTGAAGAAAGCCAATTGCCGAAGAATTGATGCTTTTGAACTGTGGTGCTGGAGAAGACTCTTGAGAGTCCCTTGGACAGCAAGGAGATCCAACCAGTCCATTCTAAAGGAGATCAATCCTGGGTGTTCATTGGAAGGACTGATGCTAAAGCTGAAACTCCAATACTTTGGCCACCTCATGCGAAGAGTTGACTCACTGGAAAGGACCCTGATGCTGGGAGAGATTGGGGGTGGGAGGAGACAGGGACGCCAGAGAATGAGATGGCTGGATGGTATCACTGACTGGATGGACATGAGTTTGAGTGAACTCAGGGATTTGGTGATGGACAGGGAGGCCTGGTGTGCTGTGATTCATGGGGTCGCAAAGAGTCGGACACGACTGAGCGACTGAACTGAATTGAACTGTGGTCAGTGTGATCAGATTGACTAGTTTTCTCTGATTATGATTTCAGTGTGTCTGCCCCCTGATGCCCTCTTGCAATACCTACCCTCTTCTTTGGGTTTCTCTTACCTTGGTCGTGGGATATGTCATCACGACTGCTCCAGCAAAGAGCAGCCGCTGCTCCTTACCATGGACGAGGGGTATCTGCTCACGGCCGCCCCTCCTGACCTTGAACATGGAGTAGCTCCTCTTGGCCGCTACTTGGATGTGGAGTAGCTCCTCTCGGCCTCCCCTCCTGACCTTGAACGTGGAGTAGCTCCCCTTGGCTGTTACTTGGACGTGGGATAGCTCCTCTCGGCCACCGCCCCTGGCCTCAGATGAGGGGTAGCTCCTCTCAGCCATGCTTCTGAGCTGGCGTTGCTTCTCCACGGTCCGTCGCAGCCGGCGTCACTTCTGCACGGTCCCATAATTTAGTATATTTTGTATTATTTTGTAGATAGAATATTTTGCATAGCGTTATAGTAAGTAAAGGGATACATTCATGGAATGATTTTTGAACAATATTCATTAAAATGATTAGAATGTAATTTCTCAGTCTAGAAGACCCCCATTAATCTTTTCACATGACATTTGTTCTTCCAAACACACTGAAGGCAGGGATGTCTCAGATTAGTTCTCTATGAGATTTGCAAGTTGAACCTCCTGGCATGATCCATATGATAGTAGCCACATACAAAGGTAGCCCTCTGCTTATCGTACAGCCTTCATGTATAAGACCACTCAGGTATGTGAAGATTTTATGCTAAGCACAGTTTAAACCTCTGTTCACCCCAACCCCAACACACAATGGAAAGTGTTAAGTAAGGGAATGGTAGAGCTGCATTTATAAGAATTTGTTGTTATTTAGTCACTCAGTCGTGTCTAACTCTTGTGATTCCATGGACTGTAGACTGCTAGGTTCCTCTGTCCAAGGAATTTCCCAGGCAAGAATACTGGAGTGGGTTTCCACTTTCTACTCCAGGGGATCTTTTCGACCCAGGGATCTAACCCACATCTCCTGCAGTCTCCTGTATTATAGGTGGATTCTTTACTGCTGAGCCACCAGGGAACCCATTTAGAAGCACACATATCCATATATAGAAAGGATTGGAGATGTATGTGGGAGGTCAATTAGAAGGTCACTATAACTGCCCAGGTGAAGGATGCTAATAATTTGAACTTCACTGTCAGCAGTTGTTGAAAGGAGCTGGTATATTTGAGAGACAGCGTCCACAGACCAGATATGGTGCCTCTCAAGTCAAGGCTAACTCTGAGGTTATTAGCATGAACAATGAGTATATGTAACAAAATCAAGTGCTAAGGTAGAGAACATTGAATGAGTGGCCAATATGAAGTGGGAACATATATCAAATGTTGAGTTAGGACTGTTTTGAGATACCTGGGAGACAATCAAGAGGAAACACCACACAGTCAGACATGCCATTCTGAAGCCTTGAACGAGAGGCTCAGCTGGAAATATAAATTCAGGAACCTTTTTCATTTATTTGGAATATAAATCAATAGGAGTAAATGCGATTCCCTGAAGAGAGAATGTAATATCAAGAGGAAAGAATGTCTAGGACACCTTATATCAGGTGGAAGAGGAAAAGCCAGCAACATAGTTGAAGGAATAGCCACAAAGAAATGAAAGCAAAACTGGAGGGTGACGTGTTACATTAAAGAAGCCAAGAGAAAGAAGAAAGGAGCGAGTGGTCACATGTATCGAACGCTGCTGAGAAGTTGAGAATGATGAGGCTGAAAAGAGTTCCAATCACTCAGGCAATATGAATAATTCTTATCAAAGGATGGGTTTTAGTGTGGGAAGATGCCTGATTGAGTGGAATGCAGAGTGTGTGAGATTAAGAAGCTGAGGCCAAATGTCTGTCTTTGATACTCTTGGCCATACAGAGTCCTAGAGGAAAGAGGGCGATAGCTAAAAGAAGATGTGTTTTCCCCAGACTCCCAGGTGAGAGATACTAGATCATCTTTAAATGATGGTGAAAGGAGGTTGAAGTTTGATGGTACTGCATAAAGAGGGGCTTATTGATAGGGTTTCTGGAGGGTTGGAGGGTTTGGAATCTGGAACCCAGGTGTAATTCTTGAACTTTGAAAGGAGGAGGGACATTTCTTCATTGCAATTGAAGAGAAGGACAAATGACTGCAGACATAGCTTTTGGTGTTGGAAGGGTATGCTTAAATGCATATTGTGCAATATTTATAAATAAGTACTCATAATCATGATTCATAATAAGAGGCAGACTGATAAAGTGCAAGTTGGAAGTAATTCTATGTAAACATCAGTTTGGGTGCTTGTATTTTCACATCTTCAAACAGAAATATCTTTAAATTAAACAAATGGATCTTTTCTTACATCTGTACTTCTGTTGAGTGGTTATTATATTATTGTTGGTTCCACTTTTCTTTTTTGGCTCTGATCTGCAATACGTCAGTTTTCTACAATCCTACTGAATGGGAGAAAGATCATTCTCTCTATATACACTTTCAGTACTCATAAAGATATGCATTTGTAGAGCTGTCACATGCCTTCTTTTTCATCTCACAGTGCAATTTACCTCTACCTGTAAGAAACTTGAGCAAACTTAATTTTACTCTCCACTTTTCTGACTGTTTTAAGGTTACATAAAAGTAACCTAAATAACCTTGACTCCTCTGGCAGTTTTAAAATATTGTCAGGCAACCAGTCTTCAAGAATAAGGAGATTGTCTTTAAATTCAATGGTTTGGTATCATTCATTCCTGTAGCAAGACAGCAGCAAAATGATATCCTAATTTCAGATCCTATTTGGTACACTTTTTCAAGATGCTTCTGGCTACTCCATCTCACACACAGTTAGAGCAAAGTTATGTTCTGGGACCCCTTTCTCTGCCTCACCAGGATTCCACATACACCCAGATTATTATAAATTTTCTGTGTCTGAGTCTGTATTCTACTTATCTCCAGTTGTCTGACACATCACAATGATGATAATTATAAAGACTCATTTGGTTTACAGTTACAGTTGTCAAGTTTCTTTCATGTATTCCTCCTAACAGCCTTATGAGGGAGAATGGGTAGGGATTAGTTATTTTTCCAGAGAAAGTTACTGAGGCACAGAGAAATTGAAGTGGCTTGTTCAAAGCTATAGACCTATAGCTGCTAGAGCCAGGACTTAGATCCAAATATTCTATTTTCTTTCTTTCTTTATTTATTGTTAAATTGGAGGGAAGTTGCTTTATAATGTGTGTTGATTTCTGCAATACAATGCAGAATCTGTCATAGTTATACATTTATCACCTCCCTCTTAAGCTTCCCTTCCCTCCCACTGTCCCAAGCCTCTAGGTCATCACAGAGTGTCAGGCTGGCTCCTTGTGTTGTATAGCAACTTTTTACCAGCTACCTATTCTACACATTGTAGTATATATATGTCAATATCACTTTCTCCATTCGTCCCACTCTCTCCTTCCCCAACTGTGTCCGTAAGTTAGTGTTCTACACCTGCATCTCCATTCCTTCCTGCAAATAGGTTCATCAATACCATTTTTCTAGATTCCATATATTTACATTAATATACAATGCTTGTTTTTCTCTTTCTGATGTACTTCACTCTGTATAAAAGGCTCTAGGTTCATCCACCTCACTAGAACTGACTCAAATTCATTCTTTTTTGTGGCTGAGTAATATTCTATTATATGTATGTACTACATCTTCTTTATCCATTCATCTGTAGATGGACATCTAGGTTGCTTCCATGTCCTGGCTATTGTAAATACTGCTATAGTGAACATTAGTATACATGTGTCTTTTAGAATTGTGGTTTTCTCAAGGTATATGCCCAGTATTGGGATTACTGGGTCATATGGTAGATTTATTCCTAGTTTTTTAAGGACTCTCCATACTGTTCTCCATAATGGCATATCAATTTATATTCCCACCAATAGTGTAGGGTTCCCTTTTCTCCACATCCTCTCCAGCATTTATTGTTTGTAGGTTTTTTGATGATGGCCACTGTGACTGGTGTGAGGTGAAGCAGCATGATAGTTTTGATTTGCATTTCTCTAAGAATTAGTGATGTTGATCATCTTTTCATGTGCCTATTGGCCATCTGTTTGTCTTCTTTGGAGAAATATCTGTTTAGGTCTTCTGTTCATTTTTTAATTGGGCTGTTGGTTTGTCTGATTTAAGCTGTATGAACTGCTTATGGTCCTATTTCTTCAATAACATGACAAAGTACAGAAACTTCAGAATCAAGTCCATTGAATTTCAAATTCTAGCTGAGACTCTCTGAACTTCAGTTATTTGGCCTAAAAAGTGGAAAAATAATAGTGAATTTATATGATTTTTTTCTGCAGAATAAATGAGATAATGTATATAAAGTCCCTGATAAAATTTAGGCATATAGTAAGCATCACTACAAACAAAGCTAGTGAAGGTGATGAAATTCCAGTTGAGCTATTTCAAATCCTAAAAGATGATGCTATGAAAGTGTTGCACTCGTTATGCCAGCAAATTTGGAAAACTCAGCAGTGGCCATAGGACTAGAAAAGTTGTTTTCATTCCAATCCCTAAGAAAGATAATGCCAAAGAATGTTCAAACTGCTGCACAATTGCACTCATCTCATACACTAGTAAAGTAATGTTCAAAATTCTCCAAGTCAGGCTTCAACAGTACACGAACTGTGAAATTCCAGATGTTCAAGCCAGATTTAGAAAAGGCAGAGGAACCAGAGATCAAATTGCCAACATCCGTTGGATCATGGAGAAAGCAAGAGAGTTCCAGAAAAACAACTACTTCTGCTGTATTGACTATGCCAAAGCTTTTGACTGTGTGGATCACAAGAAAGTGTGGAAAATTCTGAACAAGATGGGAATACCAGACCACTTGACCTGCCTCCCGAGAAATCTGTATGCAGGTCAAGAAGCAACAATTAGAACTGGACATGAAACAACAGACTGGTTCCAAATCAGGAAAGGAGTACATCAAGGCTGCATATTGTTACCCTGATTATTTAACTTATATTCAGAGTACATCATGCAAAATGCCGGGTTGGATGAAGCACAAGCTAGAATCGCGATTGCCAGGAGAAATATCAATAACCTCAGATACGCAGATGACACCACCTTTATGGCAGAAAGTGAAGAAGAACTAAAGAGCCTCTTGATGAAAGTGAAAGAGGAGAGTGAAAAGTTGGCTGAAAACTCAACATTCAGAAAACTAAGATCATAGCATCCAGTCTCATCACTTCATGGCAAATAGATGTGGAAACACTGAAAACAGTGAGAGACTTTATTTTTTTGAACTCCAAAATCACTACAGATGGTGACTTCAGCCATGAAATTAAAAAATGCTCCTTTGAAGAAGAGCTATGAGGAAACTAGTCTGCATATTAAAAAGCAGAGGCATTACTTTACCAGCAAAGGTCCATCTAGTCAAATCTATGGTTCTTCCAATAGTCATAAGGATATGAGAGTTAGACTATAAAGAAAGCTGAATGCTGAATAATTGATGCTTTTGAACTGTGGTGTTGGAGAAGACTCTTGAGAGTCCCTTGGACTGCAAGGAGATCCAACCAGTCCATCCTAAAGGAAATCAGTCCTGAATATTCATTGGAAAGACTGATGCTGAACTGAAATTCCAATACTTTGGCCCCCTTATGCAAAGAACCGACTCATTGGAAAAGACACTGATGCTGGGAAAGATTGAAGGCAGGAGGAGAAGGGGACAACAGAGGATGATGGTTGGATGGCATCACCAACGCAATGCACATGAGTTTGTGTAGGCTCTGGGAGTTGGTGATGGACAAGGAAGCCTGACATGCTGCAGTCCATGGGATCACAAATAGTTGGACACAACTGAGTGACTAAACTGAACTGAAGGTAAAATGATCTATTGCTGTGTTGACAATAATTGACTTGATTTTACTCAGAGTCTAAGAAATCAGCACAAAATATGAGCACTTGCATTCATATATATATCTCTTGGGAGGAATTCAGATTTTACCTCTTTTTGTTGATGGTAGCACTTTGAGTCAGTTTCTCTGTGTGAAAACCAAGGATTTGGGGATGTAATTATATCTATTCTTTGGCATCTTGTCAAACATGATATGATTCTGACCCATTTTAAATAAGTAGTGGAACTCCTTGTAAGGTAGTCAAACATCCTTGTGTGTCTCTTCACCCACCCTTATCCCTTCCCTACTCTGTTCTATCGTTCTAAGCAGAAATGGAATTGGAGAGGTGACAACTTTCTATGATCTCTGTAGAGATGGTGGATGAGGTGGTCATTTGAAATTTGTTTGAATTCCTAACATTACTAACAATTACTTTTTTGGATTATGAAGCCCGTTCGTGAGTGGTGTTGGTACAAGTATTGTTTATAGTTTCTGATTTCTACTGTGGAAGCTGAAGGGTCCAGACTTTTCCTTTCCCCATCTTCTGGTACCTACAGTTGATTGATCTGCCACTCTATGGATGGTAAGGGGTCTTTGAATCCTGAACCTGTGATACTGGATAGAAGAAGCGTTTGGGATAATTCATTAATTACGGTTGGAGAAGGAAATGGCAACCCACTCCAGTATTCATGCTGTGAAAACCTCATGGACAGAAGAGCCTGGAAGGCTACAGTCCATGGGGTAGAAAAGAATCAGACATGACTGAGCATGCACATGGCAGGGTAGGGGTTGGCATCATTCATTATGGTGGTGCTGTGCTGTTCAAATTCACCCTATGCTGGAAATATGACGGTGAAGTCTACATACTAGCCCTCTAGAGTGCTTGTTCTTTCCATCTGTTCTCAAGCCTCCCATCAATTCTGTGACCTCTTTGATATCTTCTAATAATTTCCCTTTTGCTAAAGCCATCCTGAGTTGGTTTCGTTTGTCACTGAGAATCATTTTTTTGTAATTTGTAGAGGTAATCTAATCACACCATAACAGTGAGGGGAAGAAAGGTGTTTAAAAGAAGGAACTCATGTGACGAGTTGACTCACTGGAAAAGAGTCTGATGCTGGGAGGGATTGGGGGTGGGAGGAGAAGGGGACGACAGAGAATGAGATGGCTGGATGGCATCACTGACTCGATGAACATGAGTTTGAGTGAACTCTGGGAGTTGGTGATGGACAGGGAGGCCTGGCGTGCTGTGATTCATGGGGTCGCGGAGAGTCGGACATGACTGAGCGACTGAACTGAACTGAACTGAACTGAAAAGAAGGAAATTTTGTAGCCATAAGTTATGACCAGCCTAGATAGCATATTAAAGAGCAGGGACATTACTTTGCCAACCAAGGTCCGTCTAGTCAAGGCTATGGTTTTTCCCGTGGTCATGTATGGATGTGAGAGTTGGACTGTGAAGAAAGCTGATCGCCGAAGAATTGATGCTTTTGAACTGTGGTGCTGGAGAAGACTCTTGAGAGTCCCTTGGACTGCAAGGAGATCCAACCAGTCCATTCTGGAGGAGATCAATCCTGGGTGTTCATTGGAAGTACTTATGCTAAAGCTGAAACTCCAATACTTTGGTCACCTCATGCAACAAGTTGACTCACTGGAAAAGACTCTGATGCTGGGAGCAATCGGGGTAGGAGGAGACGGGGAAGACAGGGAATGAGATGGCTGGATGGCATCACCGACTCGATGGACATGAGTTTGAGTGAACTCCGGGAGTTGGTGATGGACAGGGAGGCCTGGCGTGCTGTGGTTCATGGGGTCGCTAAGAGTCGGACACGACTGAGCGACTGAACTGAACTGAATAGTAAGAAAACTTATTGGGACTGATTCTTTGATCTAGTCAGCACGATGCCTTTAGACCTGGTTTTGAGTTCTTTTTCTGTCAGTAATTACCTATGCGACCCTGGACAAAGCCCTTCACACCCCTGAATCCTAATTGTCTTACACATAAAATAAGGGTCCAGAAATAGAAACATTCTAACTTTTCTTTCATTTAAAAGTTCTATGATTCTAAGCATTTCTCAAAGACTCACTCTGGCAAATGTGTGCAAGCTGTTGAGTTGGTTGTAGAAGTAATAAGGCCCCTATGAGCTTATGGTTTTATTGTGAGGACAGCATATAATTATCTGAAGCAAGTACATATCTCTCAATGTTGAGAATGAAACTGTATACCAAAATAGGTGGTGCTGGACGTGTGTACCTCAGACATTCTGAGTTGGAGTCATTGAGAAGATTCTCAGAGAAGAGGATGCCCTTTGAATTAAGACTCAAAGGACAAATTATGTATATGGTTGATATAAAAGAAGAAAAAGTGTCATTTTGGGAACGGTATGGCTGAGATTCAAGAATGAGCCTTGCACATTTAAGGTCAGGTGGGGCGATTAGCTGGTTTTTTTGAAGGTGGCTTTAATATTATACTGGGGCCATATTATGATGTTCTTGATTAAAGAGAGAGAAGAGAATTTGTACTTTATCCTATGCTCAGTGGTGAGCAAATTGCTTCCTGTTCTAAAAGAGAACTACAACATGGGTAGGTTGATGTTATGGGAAGATCATTTGGCGCTTCTATTATAGACCATGGAGAAACTGGGAATAGGAATACCAAGTAGAAAATTGTTGTGATGGTCTGCATATAAGGAAACATAGGTGAAATCTAGGATGGGACTGGAAACAGAAGGATAGATATGTGAAGACGAATCAACTGAATTTGGGAACAAAAGATAAAGGATAAAAATAGGAAATAATTAAAAGAGATTTTTAATTCCTATTGGATGGAAATTCTTTTAAAATTTAAAAGCAGATCATGTCGTTTCTCTTCTCAAAACCATCGAATAGCTTCCAGTGATACTTAGAATTAAATCCCTCTTTACTATAGCTTACATAAGAAGCTACACATCTGGCTGCCTCTCTGACCTCCTTCCTAGCACCCAAGCTTCCTATGGCTTAGTTACATTGATCCCCTGAGAGCAGCTCTCTTATCCAAGAGCCTTGGTCCTTGATGTTTGTTACCTTTGTCTGGAATGTTCTGTCCCGGTGTTCATGTGGCATTACTGTTTCAGCCATCTAGGCCTCTACTCAAGGGTTACTTCTTCAGAGAGAATTTCTTTTATCATCCTATATTAACTGGTGTTTATCATCTTACTGTGCTTTATATTCAACATATCTTAATAGCAATGCATATGACAATATAGACTATTTTCATTTATTTATTGTTGATCTCTTGTGCAGCTCGATGAGAAAGACTTTGTCAGCTATTGTGTGGTACTTTGTAGATGCTCAATAAATGTTTATGAATGAATTGTTGATTTCATAATTTGTGGATGACAATCAAGCTGTCCAAAAAAATAAGGAAATTGGTCTGAGGATGGAAGATCCTGAGTTTGGTCTTGTGAATGTGAAATGAATTTTGGTGCTCAATAGTGTAAAGACTTTTCTATTATTTTTAAAACAACATACTTTTCCCCCCAATAAATTAACTCCTCTTCCCAACTCTCTTAAAAAGCCTTTTGATCCTTGCAGTAGAAAAAGCATAAGGATTTGATTCTAATCAGGGATTTAGGAACTTCCAAATAATTTGTTAAATTCATTTTCAGTGTGCCCAGAGCTTTTAAATAGGGGGTTAATTTGAACTAAAGGAGATAAAGGTGAGGCATGTTAATTGAATGTCCTATCTGTCTATTTTAATACAAAAATCAATTTTTAAAGTACAGTTATAAGGAGAAGTGATTTGCCTAATTTATAGGCCAGACTGTGTTTCCCTGAAGCTGACACTACCCCCACTTTCAGTTTCTTGGCAGTCCTGTTCTCTGAAAGGGCCAATTCACTCATCTTTCCGCAGACATTTATGTCATCAAAGCCTCCTCACTGTCATGGCAGCAAACAGCACATATATTTCCTTATCACTTCAAATATAAACACACAGAGCATCCTCTTGTCAATTTGTAGCATCTAAGCAACAAGCATAGGTATTTGGCAACCCTGGAAGGAAGCACAGATCTCACTCTATCCTAGTCCAATATAATCAAGTGAAAGCTACCCTATAGATATGTAAAACCCATGAGATGTGTTGGAAAAGATATATTGGAATAAAGCCCCTCAGAGTGAATAAGATTGTTGGTCTTTGGCCAGTGCAGTTGCCTAATCCCCAGTTGTTTTGTTCCTCTAGGGCTAAACAAGGTAGTAATGGTGGAAGTGATGGAACTAAGAAGGAAGGACATGGCCTCTCTATATCTTGAGGCTGCTGAACATTGACATTCAGTTCAGTTAGTTCAGTTCAGTCGCCCAGTCATGTCCGACTCTCCGCGACCCCATGAATCACAGCACGCCAGGCCTCCCTGTCCATTACCAACTCCCGGAGTTCACTGAAACTCATGTCCACAGAGTCAGTGATGCCATCCAGCCATCTCATTCTCGGTCGTCCCCTTCTCCTCCCACCCCCAACCTTTCCCAGCATCAGAGTCTTTTCCAGTGAGTCAATTCGTTGCATGAGGTGGCCAAAGTATTGCAGCTTCAGCTTTAGCATCAGTCCTTCCAATGAACACCCAGGATTGATCTCCCTTAGAATGGACTGGTTGGATCTCCTGGCGGTACAAGGGACTCTCAAGAGTCTTCTCCAACACCACAGTTCAAAAGAGTCGATTCTTTGGCGATCAGCTTTCTTCACAGTCCAACTCTCTCATCCATACATGACCACGGGAAAAACCATAGCCTTGACTAGATGGACCTTTGTTGGCAAAGTAATGTCTCTGCTTTTCAATATATTATCAAGGTTGGTCATAACTTTCCTTCCAAGGAGTAAGCGTCTTTTAGTTTCATGGCTGCAATCAGCATCTGCAGTGATTTTGGAGCCCAAAAAAATAAAGTCTGACACTGTTTCCACTGTTTTTCCATCTATTTCCCATGAAGTGATGGGACCAGATGCCATGATCTTTGTTTTCTGAATGTTGAGCTTCAAGCCAACCTTTTCACTCTCCTCTTTCACTTTCATCAAGAGGCTTTTGAGTTCCTTTTCACTTTCTGCCATAAGGGTAGTGTCATTGTGGTGGGATAGTCTCCATGGAAGAATTGTATAGGGTTCCGTGGGAATTAGAAACTCCAGTCATGTGTCAGTAAGATTCTCAATAAATCAGACAGATCACATGTTTAAGTCCTGCTCAGAATCCCGTACCTGTATAAACTGGGTTGAAAAGTGTAAACTAGGACTATTATCCTAGCCCAAGGATAATATGAAATGGAGGTAAGTGTTAAGTCCTTAATTTGGGGGGTTTCTATTTTCCCTCAAAAAATGTAAGTTTATTGTTTTAGTAACTCCTTAACATCTTCCAGATTAGCCTTCAGAGTGCTCTGCCTAGCCGCACTGGAAAAGCTTTGTGGGTGCTTTAGATAATGCATTCTCTGTAGGATGCTGGTTAATTACTTTACAAATCATAGCAGGTTTCTTAATAGGGAAAGAGACTGTCTTATTGCTGCTGTCAAATTTGGCTGGTTGCAGCTCCAGGGGAGTGGGCAGTGGGAAAAGAGGGAGGAGAGGAATGGAAGTTGCCTTTATATTCCATTTAAATATACTACTGTTGACCTAAAACAAATATAAGCTGCCAATTATTTCTCCGGTAAAAAGGACTTTATTTGGGATCAACAAAGAATTACAATTCAAGTTCTGCAGCCATGGTGAGCCATGTGCAAGGCCACATACAACAAAAAGAAGAGAATCCTTTTAAAGGGAAAAGGAAGTTCAGAGGGCTACAGTAAACAAAAAGTCCATTGGAAAAATTGACAGTTTGAAGTACAGTAGCTTCTCAATGGTGGAGTTGTGACAGTTCTCACTGGCTGAGCTTTTACCAGGCAAGAAGAGGAAGTTTTTCCCCTTCCTGGTGGGCTATGCTATTGTTATAAAGCATGCGAGTTCCTTCTTCTGGTCTTCTGGCTCTATTTTAATTGAGCGGGATCTGTTTATTAATTTTACATTTCCCTCTTTTGATCAAGATCTTTCTCAAAAGCAACAAGGATCAAGAGTCAGGTTTTATGATTTCAAGTCATTCCATCCCTCAATGCCAGGAAGGACTATTCCTAGGTATAGTATGTCCCATGTTGAGGGGGAAAGACACAGATTGAGGTCACGTTCAGGTAACAAGGAGAGGTAGAAAGGAGAACTCTCAGGCACTTTCCATAAATCATAGACACTGGAGATCATCTAAAATATTATATCATCATCAAAGGTTTAGCAGACAAACTTCCAACAGACCTGGGCTTAATGCCTTGGGAAAGTTGTCTTGTCAGATATTGTCTGCTTCAATTTGAGGAAAACTTTACTTTTAGATGACCAGATGAAGTGTAGGTCTAGTGAGGGTTTGGTGCTTTTTTAAGGTGTGTCACATGAACCTAAGAGTCTTTGTCCTGGAGACTGACGGCACTAGGTTTGGTTTACAGTCTGACATAGGCCTTTCTAGTGAGAATGAAGAGAGTCCTTCTGGATGTGTCTTTTCCAATACATGAAATCCCCAGGTTGCAAGGTATGGGGCTTTTATTCATTAACTGGAATACTAAAGAATGAACTACATAAGTAAATTACAGTAAAGAATTTATGTCTGGTGGGCATGGATGGTAGTAACAGATAAGGGTTAGGGACAAAAGGGTGTTGAGGGATAGCATTGTTGTTTATTGCTCTGAGGTCCTGGAAAATCCTCCACCCTTGTCCCTTACTTTTTCTCACTGGTAAAATGGGAAAGTTACAGGACTGGTATAAGGGATAATGAGGCTTTGAGCCTTGTGATCCTCTATTAGGGACTTTATACCTTGAAAGACTTCTTTACTTACAGAGTATTGATTAATTTTGGGAAGAGGTTTTGAAGGATCTATTTGAATCTTAAAGGGAGGTATGCTGTGGATTTTGCCAATATCAGTTGGAAATTTTTCCCATAAGGAAGATGGTAGCTGACTCAATAGGGACAAATGATCACCTGGTTGGTTATACTGATGGCTACTGTTGAATTTTAGAATTTTTTCACTCTCTTTGGAGAAAAATTTTTTTGTATGATACTTCTGTAAGAAGTCTCAGTCTAATAAATAGATATGAGTGAAGAACTAATAGAAAAAGTTGGGCCTCTCTCAACTAGTTGAACCTAGTTCAGTTCAGTTCAGCTGCTCAGTCGTGTCCACCTCTTTGCAACCCCATGGAATATAGCAGGCCAGGCTTCCCTGTTCATCACCAACTCCTGGAGTTTACTCAAACTCATGTCCATCGACTCAGTGATGCCATCCAACCATCTCATCCTCCGTCGTCCCCTTCTTCTCCCGCCTTCAATCTTTCCCAGCATCAGGGTCTTTTCAAATGAGTCAGCTTTTCACATCAGGTGGCCAAAGTATTGGTGTTTCAGCTTCAGCATCAATCCTTCCAATGAATATTCAGGACTGATTTCCTTTAGGATGGACTGGTTGGATCTCCTTGCAGTCCAAGGGACTCTCAAGAGTCTTCTCCAACACCACCCTTCAAAAGCATCAGTTCTTCAGCTCTCAGCTTTCTTTATAGTCCAACTCTCATATGCATACATGACTACTGAAAAAACCATAGCTTTGACTAGATGAACCTTTGTTGGCAAAGTAATGTCTCTGCTTTTTAATATCCTATCTAGGTTGCGTGTAGCTTTTCTTCAAAGGAACAAGCATCTTTTAATTTCATGGCTGAAGTCACCATCTGCAGTGATTTTGGAGCCCCCGCAAATAAAGTCTCTCACTGTTTCCACTGTTTCCCCATCTATTTGCCATGAAGTGATGAAACCGGATGCCACGATATTAGTTTTCTGAATGTTGAGTTTTCAGCCAACTTTTCACTCTCCTCTCTCACTTTCATCAAGAGGCTCTTTAGTTCTTCTTCACTTTCTGCTATAAGGGTGGTGTCATCTGCATATCTGAGGTTATTGATATTTCTCCCGGCAATCTCGATTCCAGCTTGTGCTTCACCTAGCCTGGCATTTCACATGATGTACTCTGCATATAAGTTAATAAGCAGAGGTAAATAAGTTAAATAAGCAGAGTAACAGTATGCAGCGTTGATGTACTCCTTTCCCAATTTGGAACCAGTCTGTTGTTCCTTGTCCAGTTCTAACTGTTGCTTCTTGACTGGCATACAGATTTCTCAGGAGTCAGGTAAGGTGATCTAGTATTCCCATCTCTTCAAGAATTTTCCAGTTTATTGTGATCCATACAGTCAAAGGCTTTAGCATAGTTAATAAAGCAGAAGTAAATGTTTTTATGGAACTCTCTTGCTTTTTCAATGACCCAACAGATGTTGGCAATTTGATCTCTGGTTCCTCTGCCTTTTCTAAATCCAGCTTGAACATCTGAAAGTTCACGATTCAGGTACTGTTGAAGCCTGGCTTGAAGAATTTTGAGCATTACTTTGCTAGTCTGTGAACTGAGTGCAGTTTTGTGGTAGTTTGAACATTCTTTGGCATTGCCTTTCTTTGGGATTGAAATGAAAACTGACCTTTTCTAGTCCTGTGGCCTCTGCTGAGTTTTCCAAATATGCTGGCATATTGAGTGCAGCAGTTTAGCAGCAGCATCTTTTAGGATTCGAAATAGCTCAACTGGAATTCCATCACCTACACTAGCTTTATTCGTTGTGATGCTTCTTAAGGTCCACTTGACTTCGCATTCCAGGATGTCTGGCTCTAGGTGAGTGATCACACCATCGCAGCAATCTGGGTCATGATAGTTTTTCTGTATAGTTCTTCTGTATATTGTTGCCATCTCTTTTTAATATCTTCTGCTTCTGTTAGGTCCATACCATTTCTGTCCTTTATCGTGCCCATCTTTGCATGAAATGTTCCCTTGGTATCTTTAATTTTCTAGAAGAGATCTCTAGTCTTTCCCATTCTGTTGTTTTACTCTTTTCACAGAACCTAAACAAAAGGGAATTGGTTTAGAGACAGAAAACTTTTGAGGTTCATTAGAGATTCTCGCTTTTTAAACTATTTTACCACTCTAGGATAGGGGCTGCTTAATGTGAGATTGAGCACTGGGATTGCGGTTCCGATGTCAATTAGGACTAGAAGGCATTCATTCCTGATCTAGAGAAATGTTTCTCCAAGCTGATTAAGAGAGAGGATTGGGAAGAGCCCCAGTAGTCCCTCGGATCTCCATCATAGGGAATTGAGAGGATGTTGGGAAGACTTTTTAGAGGGCTGAAGGTACCTGATAGAGAAGAAAATGGCAACCCACTCCAGTGTTCTTGCCTGGAGAATCCCAGGGATGGGGGAGCCTGGTGGGCTTCCGTCTATGGGGTCACACAGAGTCGGACACGACTGAAGTGACTTAGCAGTAGCAGAAGGTACCTAAAGCCAGGGGAGAAGCCATTTTATCTTTCTTTGTTTGTTTGCCTCAGTTGATCTTAAAATTTTATTTTGCAGAGAGGCAATTTTAGGCACTTGGTAACATTTAGACACCCCAAAATGCTAATTGATATAGGTATTCCATTTAGTTTAAAACATTTAGAGTTATGACTGTCCAATTTGATTTTAAGAAAATTAAGTTTTGGGGTTTAAATATCCCCATAATTGCCATTGATGTTCTAAGTTGCCTTTAGGTAGGTTGGTTCGTTTAGTTACAAATGCACATGGGAAAGAAATCTTTATTTTAAAACATAAAATTGGCCAAGGTACCTGAAAAGAGGGGTGCCTTCAAAATATTTAGATGACTGGGATTCCATTTCTCAGATGTTTTTCTTTAGAAAAAAGAGTAATTTTCAAACAACCTAACAGTTTGCTTTCTCTAGTCTAATAGCTGAAACAGTTTAAACAGCCTGTAGGCCTATGACCAACCAGTCCTAAAGAAACAGTCTAGACCCAAAGGGACCAGGCCAAAGGCTGGTCAGCACAGCCTTAACTGAATAGCCAATCCTGAGGAGTCAGGTGAAAGGCTTAACAGCTCAGTTCCAATAGAACAACTCCCATTCTAAAAGTAGTCAGACTGAAGGTTAGACTGAAGGCACAGTTCCAATGAAACATCCATGTTTCTTCGGGAAGAGCCTGATTAAAAAAAAAAAAAAAAGTACTCTGATACCAAATAAGCCCTTAACCAGAAAAGATAAAGCCTTAGAAAAGATCCCAGATAAAATCTAGAGAGCTTCAAAGTGCAGAGGTCAGAGACTCAGATCTAGGAGAAAGACTTACCCTCAAACCCCCAGGGTCAATAAGAAAATCAGTGAGCAACTATGGACTCAATATGGGTATTGAACCTGTTTGCCCACCAGCTCTGGAGTCATTAGTGGTCTTCTCTGGATCCCCATATGGGCTACCAAAATGTTGACCTAAAGCATAGACTGCCAGTTATTTATCCAGAAAAAGTGGGTTTATTTGGGATTAGGGAATGATTGCAATTTGGGACCTGCAACCATGGCAAGCCACATGTGAGTCTTTACACAGCATGGAGAGGAGAACTCTTTTAAAGAGGGAAAAAGGAAGTTGGAAGGGCACAGTGAACAAAGAGTCTATTGAAGGAATTGAGATTTTTGAGGTACAGTGGCTTTTTATTAACTGAATTGTAATAGTCTCTTACTGGTTGAGTTCTTGTTAGGCAAGAGGAGAAAATTTTTCTTTTACATGTTGGGCTCTGCTGTCAGTATAGAGCATGAGAGATCCTCCTTCTGGTCTCCTATTTTAACTGAGGTTTCTGTTTTTATACTTATATATCTATATTTATATTTTTATAATATCAGAGTATTTGCAGGATGAAATTCTTTTAAAGTATAAATAAATGCTTGGTAGATTGTCAACATTTACCTTAAAATATATGGCTTAACGTGGCACTTTTATAAATCTCATGAATTATTAGACTACAGTGTGGAGTGCTAAGGCAATGATTGCTTTCTCTAGACATTGGTTTTTGTTTCCAGTAGTTTGTGGACCATATTCATGTTGTCAGGTCCACAGTTTATTAAACTTTTGATTTAGGAGATATGTCTCCAGGCTCAGGGCCATTGGGCTCTTGTCCTACATTTTCCATTAATGACCACATGACAGTGTGTGGGTGTCTTAACATCCCTGAGCTTTGATTTGCTCATTTGCATTAAGAGGGGTTGGATTTCAATCTTTTTTGTGGGACAGACCCTAAAAATAATTTGATAAAGCTGTGAATTCCTCTCCCAAAATTGTGTGTGCAAACAGACATGGAATGATTCACAGGCCTCTGAAGCCCAGTAGGACTCTGATGTTAAGATCCTCTGGACTGGGTCATTCTTCTCCCTCCCAAAAGTACTGTGGCATCAAATACAAATCACATATTTGAACCCAAAACAATTTTATTAATTGTTCATTTGTATCCTGCTGCTTACAATTTCATTTCCAACTAGATTTTCCATTTATTCTTAGTAAGACTGATTGTTTCTTAAATCAAGCAGAAAGCAACAATTCCCAATTACTTGAGGGTCCCAGGGGGCTGATTTCTAGAGAAGTTCATTATATATACAATAGATGTATTGCTAATATAATTATGTGGAGGGTGGTGTGCTGGTCCGTAATGTTTTATCTCCATACCTCACTATTGGCTAATATCTACCATAATTGGAATTGCCTTGTTTACACATTTTCTAACAAGTTAATTGTTTAGCAGAGAGTTTAATCCATTGATTATAGATTGATTAATGACCATTGACAAACACACTGCTCTTGAATTTCATTTAATCAGTATTCTTACATGCTTTTGCTACTGTGATGAAAGGTAATGATTTACTTAAAAAATAATCACTAATCTCTAGAATTAGGAGTAAACAAGATAATTGGAAAGCTGACCAATTAACATCACAGTGTAATAGGTAAGATCTGACCTTAGAAGGCATATGGATCTGGGTCCAAATCCCTCCTGTATATGTAGAATGAGATAACAATAGTCACAACTCAGAGCATTGTGATGATAATTAAATAACATAATATACCAAAGCACTTATCACAGTGTTTACTATACAATCTAGTTATTATTTTTGTTATTATATTTGCAATAATGAAAGAAAAACCACACTGACAGACTGAAATCTGTCCTTCAAAAGATATATTGAAGTTCTAACTCCCAGTACCTCAGAATTTGAGAAATAGGGTCCTCACAGAGGTAATCAACTTAAAATGATGTCTTTAGGGTGGGCCTTAATCCAGTGCAATGGCATCCTTCTCAAAGAGGAAATTTGGACAGAGACATAGACACTCACTGAGGTTGGATGGCATCACTGACTCGATGGACATGAGTTTGGGCAAGTTTTGAGAGCTGGTGATGAACAGGGGAGCCTGGTGTGCTGCAGTCCATGGGGTCACAAAGAGTCAGACACGACTGAGCAACTGAATTGAACAGACACTCACATGGGGAAGATAGTGTGAAGAATCAAGAAGACAGAGAGTAAAGACAGAATTAGAGTGATAACATCTTTAAGTCAAATGCCTAGGGCTACCAGAGCTGAAAGGACTCTCCCCTACAGGTTTCAGAAGCAGCATGGGCCTACTGACATCTTGATTTCAGACTTCAGGCTATAGCCTCAAGACTGGCAAGGCAATGAATTTCTGTCATTTTAAGTTATTAATATTTAGTTTGTGATGTTTGTAATACTTCGTTATAGCAACCCTGGAAAACTATTATATACCATATTTTATAGTCAGGTAGAAATGCAGAATCTTAAAATTTTAAGACAATAATATACTTTTGTACCTTCCTTCTTTTATGTGTGAATTAAAGGTGATGACACACAGACTTTTGGTTTCTATCAAGAGGCTGAGCAATCAGCAGAGCACACTATATAAACATACTGATGGGTGGAGTAGAAGCAACACTGGGTTGGGAAACAAATTCTGATTAGAAGCTAGTAACTAGCTAAGTGATGAATCTGCCTAGTTTTCAGTTTTTTAATTGTCAAAGAAAGGTTAGGTTTGTCTCCCAGATCTCTTTTGAATCACACATTCTGTAATGCCATGTTCTGGGTCAAGCACTTTGAAATCATGGTTTATTTTGAAAGAATTGTATAATCATGTGCAGTCGTCAGAAATAATATAGAGAAATCCTGTGAATGCTTTACCCATTTTTTTCTAAATAATAACATCTTTCAAAGCAGTTTTTAATACAAGCTATATTTATTGGAATGAAATGTTGAAGACATTTTCACAGGCAGCTCTTTTACCTACCTGTGTTAAGATATTGAAACTTGACCTCAGATCATCTCTGCGATAAAATCCTTGGTTTCTTGGCTTCATTGACCATTTCTCCCTTTGTCCTACTTAATTATCTTCGATCAAGGTGGCTCTAGGAATGGAGACATGAGTCACTTTTTTACTGCTTCCTAGAAAAATGCGCATGGCAGCCAAAGTATGTATTCTCATCATGGTCTGCTGCTTTTATAGAAATATATATAATATTAATAGTAATCATCAGGACTTTTTGAACACTTAGTGTATGTCAGATCAGCATGAAGCTAAGTACTTGAGAATTATTATCTTATTTAAATTTCTATCCTGTGAGGTAGATGGAACAACAGACTGGTTCCAAATAGGAAAAGGAGTACGTCAAAGCTGTATATTGTCACCTTGCTTATTTAACTTATATGCAGAGTACATCATGAGGAACGCTGGGCTGGAAGAAGCACAAGCTGGAATCAAGATTGCCGGGAGAAATATCAATAACCTCAGATATGCAGATGACACTACCCTTATGGCAGAAAGTGAAAAGGAACTCAAAAGTCTCTTGATGAAAGTGAAAGAGGACAGTGAAAAGTTTGGCTTGAAGCTCAACATTCAGAAAACAAGGATCATGGCATCTGGTCCCATCACTTCATGGGAAATAGATGGAAAAACAGTGGAAACAGTGTCAGACTTTATTTTTTGGGGCTCCAAAATCACTGCAGATGCTGATTGCAGCCATGAAATTAAAAGATGCTTACTCCTTGGAAGGAAAGTTATGACCAACGTTGATAGTATATTAAAAAGCAGAGACATTACTTTGCCAACAAAGGTCCATCTAGTCAAGGCAATGGTTTTTCCCGTGGTCATGTATGGATGTGAGAGTTGGACTGTGAAGAAAGCTGATCGCTGAAGAATCGATGCTTTTGAACTGTGGTGTTGGAGAAGACTCTTGAGAGTCCCTTGGACTGCAAGGAGATCCAACCAGTCCATTCTAAAGGAGATCAATCCTGGGTGTTCATTGGAAGGACTGATGCTAAAGCTGAAACTGCAATACTTTGGCCACCTCATGTGACGAGCTGACTCACTGGAAAAGACTCTGATGCTGGGAAAGGTTGGGGGTGGGAGGAGAAGGGGACGACGGAGAATGAGATGGCTGGATGGCATCATTGACTCTGTGGACATGAGTTTGAGTGAACTCCGGGAGTTGGTGATGGACAGGGAGGCCTGGCGTGCTGTAATTCATGGGGTCGCAGAGAGTCGGACATGACTGAGCAACTGAACTGAACTGAGGTAGATACCCTTATTACATCCATTTCACAGATGTAAAAAACTGAGGCCCAAGGTTTCTAATGAATGGCTATAACTTGGGTTTGACTGACTTCAGAGTATGATTTAACTGCCATGCTATAGTGCCAGTGAGTGAAAATGAACACATTTACAATTGTTAAAATTTAGTTAAGCTTTCAAACTAAGCCTAAGACTTCTCACTAAGTTCTGCTCGTTACAGACAGAATTTTGCATTGTGATTGCATGGGCACGATGGTACTTCTTCCCTGGCAGTGCACCAGGTGAGAAGAGAAAAACCCCTTTTTTCTGGTCAGAGTTTTGGGCTCTGCAGTTAAGCATAGGACTGAGGAAACAGAAAAGGAAGTGAATGTGTTGAGCTGGTAGCCTCCTCCCTCTCCTTTCCTTGGATCCAGGTCTAACCCACAGTGTTACTTTCCTTTTTAGAGTGAGAGGAGAATTTCTACCTGACTTCATTCTCATTGGTAATAAATTACGCCAAGGGGCCACTACTTTCAAAGGTCATACAAAGAAACCCCAAACCATGTGCAGTAGGTTCCTGACTAAATTATTTATTTGGCATGTGTTGTCTTGTATTAATGACCTTGCTTGTTAAAAACACCGTAAAATGACTCATAGGGTGGTGTGCTGTTAAAGATTGACTCATTCTAATTAGCCATTTTTGTTTTATTTATCAACATGGTTCAGAATTGGGGCAAGAGTCAAGCCACTTTAAAATGTTTGTTTGCATTTTTAAACCTTTATTCATTTGCTCCAGGGTAATTTGCATACACTTTCCTCTTTTCTTTCATTTTCATGATAAATTTTCTCTTGTCTTTCTTGATAATATTTATCCTGGTCATATTTGTGTACATTTAGTACATCGCTTTTCTGTATATTTTATCTTCATGAGTCTAAGAAGAAACTGTAATGACCAGGTTACATTATGTTCCACTGCCCATGTCCAACTCAGCCTTAATTTAAAATGCAAATAATGTGACATTAGAGTATGTAGTCCTTGATGATATGACATTATTGATCCCCTACTTGGGATCTTTGGGAAGATCTTAAAGATATCTTCCCCCCTAGAATTCTTTTTTTTCTGCCAGTGAAGTGAACCCTAAGAAGCCAGATGATTATTTCCATGGTCTAATACATGAAGAATCAATAGCCATTAACTGCATTATGAACTGGCCTAACTGTTGGAGAAGATAGGATGAGTGAGAAGAATGTTCTGATGAAAGTGGCAAGTTGTGGGGCCTGGGCATTGTTGTCAGCCGTGTGTTTACCTCATAATGTGGACACACAGGGAGGAAGAAAGACAGGGAAGGGAAGCAAAGGCCTCCCACCCGTTTCTCCATTCTGCCAAAAGTGGGTGCTACCTCCAGAGCCCCAACATGTACTGCTAAGTTCCCTCTTTTCATCTTTCCTTCATCCTATGTGACTCCATCACTATAGTATCCTTGGAATTTGACACCCCACTTCACAATGCTGCTGTGGGAAAAAGGAAGCCTGCCTTAAGAGAGGCTTATCCAGTGCTTTGGAGAGCTAAAGTAAGGCCTGGAATTATTTGGAGCCAATTGCTTTCTTATTCAGCAGCTGAGTAAAAGCAAGACTGACTACCTTAGAAGCCTTCTTTTTGTTTTGTATCTGCACCAGGTAAATAGGATTGTTAGTTTGAGATACATTTCTAAGGTAACGGAGGACTTTGTTTGAAAGCTCAGGTATCTCCTTAGGGCTTTGTTTCAAACATTTATTACAATTAATATTCCTGTCAAATATATAAAATATTTATAGGGCCTATGGAATAAAGATTTTTTTTATTTGTTAAGGTGTTAAATAAGACATATGCTCCATTTGTAAATATTAAAGAAAAAGCCCAGATCTGGTTTGGAGTGGAATCTAATTCTGTTTGATAACCTGCAGCTTTTGTCAGGATAAGAGATTCAGCATAGAGATAATTAAAACAGGCCTCCCCCCGCCCCCAAATATCAGTGCTACTCCCTAGATTATGACAGACCCAAGGTAATTTACACAGTGCAATGCATAAAGCTTTACTAATGGTTATTCACTTAGATGTGCAAAATACAAAAAGGTTCTAGGTTGAAGCAATGGCAATGAATCATTTATGAGATATTATCTACTGAGATGGATTGGGTCCATCTGTTATAGCTGGAGAGGGTTTTTTTGTTATTGTTTATAGAATTTTATTTAATTTTGTTTACAGTATTCAAAATGAAGGAAGGATTAGGGCAGATAAGCAAGTAATTTTTCAACTCACAGATAACTGGAGTTTTCTATTTTTTGTATAAAAGTCAAGTGCTGTCCATATGTCTTGGGAAAGCACAAAATAATAAAGCAAGAGCGTGAAGCACAAGTTTGAAGTTGTCCACTGGTATTCTAAGGGTGCAAGTCTTTCTGCTTTTGGTTTTGCATTGAGCTCATCTGGGCTCATAATCCTCCCCCTGATGAGACAGGACTGTTTTCTGAGATGCGGCTGTGGAAAATGCAAAGTCTGAAAAGGATGTAGGTAAATCTGTGTCCAACACTAAATGCATTACATGAGACACCTAAGTTTGAACTGACTTTCTGACTGAAGTTCAAGATGTCTGTTTAAAGAGCAAGCTGGGAGCTGTTGGATTTTTCCCCAAAATAGTCAATGAGGAGGACAGAATGCCTAAGAAAACAGAAACTGCTAGCACACATGCACTGTCTACAGGTTAGTATCAAAGGCAGAAGGTACAAAAGGTTGAAACAGAATATATTTGCCCTCATTTGCATTCTTCTTAAACATTTATCATCTCTTCAAATAATTTATAATTACTTAAGTTCAGAAGTCTTATATTTTTCTTTATACTTTGTAGGGTTGACTGGTTATATAATAGATTGTATATAATATTAGCTAGTTCTGTTTTTTTAAAGGTGGCAACTTAAATGACCTGTTTCCTTAGTGTAATTGTGGGATGTCTGGAAGAAGTTGTTTATTGAGTACTTTCTGAGATGCGTTCTATTGATCAGCATACAATGGGATCCAAACATTTCTAGTCTCCTGTCTGCATCTTTTCCATGGCCATTCAGTACATGAAGGTGAAAGAGAGAGTATCACTAGATTATAGCAAATGTATCCCAGAACTGGAAAAATAGCCTACAATCCATGTTCAACTGTTTCTTTTTTACATTTAGATAAAACAATTAATACCTCCTAGGTTGACAGCCTATAGGGGTCATATAGGGAATGACAAAAATTCCAGAAGATATGAACACCACAAAGGAAAACAACAGACAGCTGTACACTTGAGATAAAGAAAAAGGCACATGCAATTTATCTCTAAGCAACTGAGGAGAAATAGACATGTATCTTAAGAAACTGGGAGTTAATAAGAGCGCAAACCAGGGATTTGAGTATGAATGAATGAACAGATGAATATACCACAGGGGACTGAGTACTAGACAGGCCAGAGGATGCTCACAGTCAGGAGGTGGGGATTTACTTCATGGTATCCAGGTGAGAGGAAAGGCGTATGATAAAGGTATCAAGGAAGTAGGGAGGGTATGTGGCAGAGAATAAAAAGTTTGAGTCTGTAGAAATAGAAAACAACAAAGAAAGTAAGAGTGATGGAGTCACGGGATGAATTTAATGAGGAAACAGGGCAGAGAAACAGCTGGTTTAATGTGCAGAGGGCACATGGCTCTATTATAACTCCCAAATTGCATATCAGCTGCTGCTGCTGCTGCTGCTGCTAAGTCACTTCAGTCGTGTCCGACTCTGTGTGACCCCATAGATGGAAGCCCACCAGGCTACCCCGTCCCTGGGATTCTCCAGGCAGGAACACTGGAGTGGGTTGCCATTTCCTTCTCCAATGTGTGAAAGTGAAAAGTGAAAGTGAAGTCGCTCGGTCATGTCCGACCCTTAGTGACCCCATGGACTGCAGCCTACCAGGCTCCTCCATTCATGGGATTTTCTAGGCAATAGTACTCGAGTGGCTTGCCATTGCCTTCTCCAGCAAAGGCATCTAAATCTGAAACTGACTCATGACTGATCCTTTTTTATTTTTTTGGTTTGTTTTTGGAATGGGATTGTAAAACTTTAGTCCTTGAACTATGTATCTATGTTTTAAATTTTTTCAATAAGAGAGAACTATGACTGATGACCTCAAAATTAGACTTAAGAATGGTGAATACACTTATTCAGAAAATTGTCTCTCCATCAGGTATTTTTCCATCTTTTCCTCTGTGGTAGATATAAATGTGTGACACAGGAGAAGAAAAGATGCCTAATCAATTTAAATAAAAAGTGAAAAACTTCTAAGTATTGATTGGTGTAAGTAGATTTAAAAAGCCCCAATTTTTACCCTTAAAAATCTTGTCCTCTACAGGGTGATATGAGAAATGCCTATGTATTAGTGGTAGAATTATCCATGTTCTATCAAAAGTAATGAGGACACTTTGAGGGAAGCCAAATGCATTTAAGATAATGACCTGGAATACTCAGTCATAAAACCAAGGTTCAGGCCCTTCTAGGGTAATTAGAAATCACTGTTCTAGGTGACCACTGGAAGAAATTTTAAACAGCTGATTTCCTCACATTCAGAAACTATCTCTTCTCACTAGGCTCGCCCCATGATAAAAACACAGTTTTTACATTCAGTTCAGTTCAGTCGCCCAGTAGTGTCTGACTGTTTGTTACCCCATGGGCTGCAGCACGCCAGGCTTCCCTGTCCGTTACCAATTCCCAGAGCTTGCTTAAACTCATGTCCATTGAATCAGTGATGCCATCCAACCATCTCATCCTCTGTTATCCCCTTCTCCTCCCGCCTTCAATCTTTCCCAGCATCAGGGTCTTTTCCAATGAGTCAATTAGTCCCATCAGGTGGCCAAAGTATTGGAACTTCAGCTTCAGCATCAGTCCTTTCAATGAATATTCAGGACCGATTTCCTTTTAGGACAGACTGGTTGGATCTCCTTGCAGTCAAAGGGACTCTCAAGAGTCTTCACCACAGTTCAAAAGCATCAATTCTTCAGCGCTCAGCTTTCTTCACAGTCAAACTCTCACATCCATACATGAGTACTGGAAAAATTATAGCTTTAAGTAGACAAACCTTTGTCAGAAAAGTAGTGTCTCTGCTTTTTAATATGCTGTCTAGGTTGGTCATAGCTTTTCTTCCAAGGAGCAAGCGTTTTTTAATTTCATGGCTGCAGTCACCATCTGCAGTGATTTTAGAGCCCAAGAAAATAAAGTCTCTCATTGTTTCTATTGTTTCCCCATCTATTTGCCATGAAGTGATGGGACCAGATGCCATGATCTTAGTTTTGTGAATTTTGAGTTTTAAGCCAGCTTTTTCACTTTCCTCTTTCACTTTCATCTAGAGGCTCTTTAGTTCCTCTTCCTTTTCTGCTATAAGGGTAGTGTCATCTGCATCTTTGAGGTTAGTGATATTTCTCCCGGCTATCTTGATTCCAGCTTGTGCTTCATCCAGCCCAGACTTTCACATAATGTACTCTTCATGTAAGTTAAATAAACAGGGTAACCATATACATCCTTTCCCAATTTGGAATCAGTCCATTGTTCCATGTCCGGTTCTAACTGTTACTTCTTGACTGGCATACAGATTTCTCAGAAGGCAGGTAAGGTGGTCTGGTATTCCCATCTCTTGAAGAATTTTCCACAGTTTGTTGTGATCCACACAACAAAGGCTTTGGTGTAGTCAATAAAGCAGAAATAGATGTTTTTCTGGAACTCTCTTGCTTTTGCTATGATCCACCAGATGTTGGCAATTTGATCTCTGGTTCTTCTGTCTTTTCTAAATCCAGCTTAAACATCTGGACGTTCTTGGTTCACATACTGTTGAAGCCTCACTTGGAGAATTACTTTGCTAGCGTGTGAGATGAATGCAATTGTGTGGTAGTTTGAACATTCTTTGGCATTGCCTTTCTTTGGGATTGGAATGAAAACTGACCTTTTCTAGTCCTGCAGCTTCTCCTGAGTTTTCCAAATTTGCTGGCATATTGAGTTTTCACATTAGCCGTTCAAAAATTGAGGTATCTATTAGTGAAAGGGAGATTTCCAGACTATATCACTTAAAACTCAACAAGGAGCCAGCAGTCTAGATGTCAAAAATACCAAGGTAAATTTGTAAAAGATAATGACGCATTTTGGTCTCTCTGGAACTGTTTGCTTTTGATGAATAAGGTATTTGTCTTTTGATGGTGGGACTGATGTTGCTGCTGGGATATGTTCCATTCAGTTTTACATCAGACTTGTTTTGGGAATAGGCAGAGCTTTATTGGGGGGAAATTAGCATATATTTCTCCCTGGTAGCTCAGGTAGTAAAGAATCTGCCTGCAATGCAGGAGACCTGTGTTTGATGCCAGGGTTGAAAAGATCCCCTGGAGAATGTAATAGCGATCCACTCCAGTATTTTTGCCTAGAGTGAGAATTCCTTGGACAGAGGAACCTGGTGGGCTACAGTTCATGGGGTTGCAATGAGTTGGACATGACTGAGTGAATAATACTTTCAGTTTTCACTTCAGCGTATATGTCCCTTGAAAGCTCTGCTGAAGATGTGTTTCCTCTTCTATCATTAAAACAAACAAACAAACCTTAAGCATAGCTTAGGGAAAGGAGTATAGGGACACTTGTGATAAGCACTTTAGGTGATGTCTTTACTCAAAAAATACCTCTTAGGCTCCAGAATCCCATAATGAATGTCCTTAGTCAGTCTTATGGGTTGAAGCATTGAAACCTATGTCAAAATGCTTGTGTTACTTGAAAGGATGTATCAGTTAGGGTGCATTAATCTGTAAGATGAATCTAAAAGCCATCCAACCAAAGAATATCTATCGTATACAAGGATTTGAAATTCAGGTCACCTCAAACTTGGCTCAGAGATACTGTAAAGTTCCTACCTTTCTGGGTTATCAGTCTCATGGTATTGGCTTTTTAATCTTGATAACAGTCATCTTATTGTTGCAAAATAGTAAGCATGACTTTAAGCATTTAGTTCTCATACCATGTCAAAGCCAAGAAACCAAACAGTGAGAGCCAAAGAAATTTCCTTTTAACAAAAGGGCCCTATCCCTCATGGGGGTAGGATCAGTCACATACAAGGGAGTCTGGGAAGTTGAGCCTATAAAATAAGAAAATGATCTGATACAATTACAATTCTAACAAACAGGAAGAAGGGAGAAGGGCTGTTGGGTAAATCTCTCCCAGAGGGATAATGTGTTGTCCTCCTTTATTCATTGGCAGGATCTTTCTTGTTGATGGTGATGTTAGTCTCAGAAAATGAACATAATAGAGGTGAGAATGATCGGATGCTGCCAATGTCTCTGAGGGACCGTGGGCCTCAGGATATGAGAACGAGGGAACCTATGGACAGGCAAGATAGGGCATGTGGAAAACAAGACTAGAGGTTGAATTCTAGAGATAGTAGAAACTAGAGTTTTTAGATTCCTTCTAGTTTTGACACTGTGTTTCACCAAAGTGGAGGGACACCAAATTCTTTTTCTGCTCTCTCATTTTGCCAGTGCCTTGTTGTTGATATTGAATTTGTAACTTATATAGTTATTTAGAAGTAATTATAGAGGGGCCTTTTAATTTCATGGCTACAGTCACCAGGTATGGTTTTTCCAGTAGTCATGTATGGATGTGAGAGTTGGACCATAAAGAAAGCTGAGCACCAAAGAATTGATGCTTTTGAACTGTAGTGTTGGAGAAGACTCTTGAGAGTCCCTTGGACTGCAAGGAGATCCAACCAGTCCATCCTAAAGGAAATCAGTCCTGAATATTCATTGGAAGGACTGATGCTGAAGCTGAAACTCCAATATTTTGGCCACCTGATGGGAAGAATTGACTCCTTGGAAAAGACCCTGATGCTGGGAAAGACTGAAGGTAGGAGAAGGGGATGACAGAGGATGAGATGGTTGGATGGCATCACCAACTCAATGGACATGAGTTTGAGTCAACTCCGGGAGTTGGTGATGGACAGGGAGGCCTGGCGTGCTGCAGTCCATGGGGTCGCAAAGAGTTGTACATGACTGAGTGACTGAGCTGAACTGATAGAGGGGCCTGCGTCACAGCTTATTTTTAGACCCTGTTTTCAGGAGCTGGGAGAATATATTCTTAGAAGAGTTCATTCTGTGTATTTTATTGATGAATCTTAAGAGCCAAGAAAAAGAGAAATTATAGTTTCAGACTTTCTTTACTTAAAACATTCAGGGCTTCATGTTTCATGTGGCTATGGACTCCACATTCCAGCCAGATGTTGTGCTCTGAAGACCCTCCCTTGAGACAGGAAGATGATCTGACTTTAGGGTGCTCATCCTCTTTGACTAATTTCTGTTTAGGGCAACCAACTTATGCAGAGAAGTGTATACCAAGGTCGGGTCATCTCACTTCTTTGTTTCTTTGTTCAGTGGGAAATCTTGCTGTGATTACCTCAAGGGGTTATTATTGTGAGAAGAAAATGAGATAATGTATGAGACAGTTCCTTTGAATGGCTGTATGGATGGCATAATGATCAGATTTCTTTTGATGATTCGCAGTGTCTGCAGAACTGTACAGTGATGGGTTTGAACTACCACTGTCTATTAGTGTAACTTCAGTGTCAGTTCTATTTTGGTTCACTCTTAGCTCTCATTTCTTGTTTTCAATTTTATCTCCAATGCTTCCCCTCTGTTTTCAGGTGTTTTGGCCACTGGAAAAAGCTATGTGAACAGTCTTACTTATTTCTAATTTTTTCATAAGGACATTTAAATTTATTTATATTAGCAATTTTGCATACAGTCATGGGAAGGAATCAGTGATACCATCTAATGAAAAAGCATTGTGAGGAAGCTTCAGTTCAGTTCAGTTCAGTCGCTCAGTCGTGTCCGACTCTTTGCGACCCCATGAATCACGGCATGCCAGGCCTCCCTGTCCATCACCAACTCCCGTAGTTGACTCAAACTCTTGTCCATCGAGTCGGTGATGCCATCCACCAATCTCATTCTCTGTCGTCCCCTTCTAAATAATTGCAAAATAAAAGAAAATCATGATATTAACATGAAAGAGTTATATCCTAGGAATGAGTGAAGCAGACCTGCAGATATTTAAATGCTCTCCTCAGGCGATTCATTGGAGCACTGAACACAGCGCTAGGCCAGGAATCACCAGGCATAGGAAGAGTGTTGGCTTCAGAAATAATGTTCTGTTTGTGACTTAGCAAGTCACAGGGTCTCCATGAGCCTCAGCTTCCTCATATGAATAGTGGGGAAGAACAGAATTCATTATAAACCAGATGATCTCTAAGACCTCATTCTTCCAAACTAAAGATTCATAATCTCCCCACTGTCTTCATCTTTACGATTGTGACCCTAGTCTGAATCATTTGTGGAGCCCAAACTTTTAGGGGACTTAAAATCAACTGTTTAACCTCTTCTAAGAAGGGTTCATAGTTATGGAGACTACAACAAAATCTGGGCCTTGATCCGTAGACTTCTGATATCAAATTTATTGTACCTTCCATTGCACAAGACTTGGAACCTTTTTCAAAGG